>NW_026731924.1:1055000-1223423 GCF_028476545.2 Physella acuta | reverse complement strand
CGATAGGTGAAATTGCTATTTACTAGCTTCAACATTCGCGGTTTTAACATTTATTTCTTTGTTTTGTTTTTAATTGGAGAAGTGTTGAAAATCTATTCTCGCAAAGATGTGTAGATACAAAGGCAATCAATTTTACGTTTGGGTTTGAATTGTGCATAATACACCAACATTGTGTGAGAAGTTTTTCATTTAACACAATACGTGACGCGCAATCATACCGCAAATTTAAGAATTTATCTTGAAATTAATCGGGTGTGCTGGCAACATCAGAAAATGGGTAACGCGTCAATGCATATTCTTCTTCTTTCAGCTCAGGGAAAATAACACCGCAGTTCGTTTACAAAAGATTCAAGATGCCCAGAATCCTCTTTCAAATTTTTATTTACCTCACAATCAGAGTTTCTAAAACATGACAATATTTCCAATATTTATTTTTCTTCGCCAAGTTTGCAGCTTTGACAAAAGTGCCAAAAGATTATCATGAAAGAGATACTATTCGTTCATTTTACAGGTTAAGTTTATGTTGATGTTCGAATGTAGGGCCTATATGCTAGGTATGATACTCTCTCCAACCACTCTTTGTCGTTAAAGTAAATTCTTTATTTATGTCTTTTACAGTTCTTGAAACAGACGGGTGTTTAGGGCTCCAGATTTAATTTAATTTACGTCTTTTATTAACAATGAAGTCGGAAGAGTCTTGCTGGCGAGGGCATACCGGTGAATCATGCAGTGGATCCTCATTAGAGAGCTAAATCTTTTACTTTTTGCTGAAAGCCCGATTTTGACCCAAAACATGACGCACCATTCATACATACCCCACAGCTTTTTCCCATTTTAATCATCCAGTTTCAAAAAACTTTTTTATTTTCACAAAATAGCAACTCTTCTTTTTCTTCTTTACTTTCATCTGAATGAATATGTTTCACTAAGGCAAGCAACACGATCTCACGTCTGTCGATTCATTAACTTGAAAATCAAACAATGGTGAAAGTTTGATTTAATTCAAATTTGTTTTTTAACATCTGCGGACATGTCTGCTATAAGCCGCTGAATAGGTTTGTTAGGCAGAGATATTTTCTGCATCTGTACTGCACTGGAATCCGCAAAAATTAATTTCACCATCCTCAACATGCAGGGTTTGATGAGATTTTCTCCTATTGTATGAGAGGTTTTTTGCTTGGCAATTTCTAATGCGACTTCATAAGATGCTTGCACTAATCCTGTGTTACGAGGTAAAAACTTCCTGTTCGATCAAGTCTCTGACGTTTGCAACTAGCTTCAGGGCGACGAAAGAATTTCATATAGTTTTTGGTGTGGTTCGAATGACTCGTCTCAAAGGACGCTTTAGTTTTGAAGGTTTCATAGACTCGTGACTGAGAACATTGTTTAATCTCTATTCCATTTCCAGTGATGTCAGTATAGCAGAATTTCAGGTATTTTTCTAAATATTTATGTTTTTTCTTTCATTGCTAGGGTTTAGTCTGCCAGTTGGCGACCCCCCCCCCCCCAAGAAAGCCTTTCGCGACCCCCAGCGGTCGCGACCCCAATTTGGGAACCCATGGTCTAGACTAATTTCATACAACCTTCTGTTAGCCTAAAGCTAGAGGCCTACATTAGTCTAGACTAATTTCATAGAACATTTTGTTAGCCTAAAGCTAGAGGCCTACGTTAGTCTAGACTAATTTCATAGAACATTTTGTTAGCCTAAAGCTAGAGGCCTACATTAGTCTAGACTAATTTCATAGAACCTTCTGTTAGCCTAAAGGTAGAGGCCTACATTAGTCTAGACTAATTTCATAGAACATTTTGTTAGCCTAAAGCTAGAGGCCTACGTTAGTCTAGACTAATTTCATAGAACCTTCTGTTAGCCTAAAGCTAGAGGCCTACATTAGTCTAGACTAATTTCATAGAACCTTCTGTTAGCCTAAAGCTAGAGGCCTACATTAGTCTAGACTAATTTCATACCTTCTGTTAGCCTAAAGCTAGAGGCCTACATTAGTCTAGACTAATTTCATACAACCTTCTGTTAGCCTAAAGCTAGAGGCCTACATTAGTCTAGACTAATTTCATAGAACCTTCTGTTAGCCTAAAGCTAGAGGCCTACATTAGTCTAGACTAATTTCATAGAACCTTCTGTTAGCCTAAAGCTAGAAGCCTACATTAGTCTAGACTAATTTCATAGAACCTTCTGTTAGCCTAAAGCTAGAGGCCTACATTAGTCTAGACTAATTTCATAGAACATTTTGTTAGCCTAAAGCTAGAGGCCTACATTAGTCTAGACTAATTTCATAGAACCTTCTGTTAGCCTAAAGGTAGAGGCCTACATTAGTCTAGACTAATTTCATACAACCTTCTGTTAGCCTAAAGGTAGAGGCCTACATTAGTCTAGACTAATTTCATAGAACCTTCTGTTAGCCTAAAGCTAGAGGCCTACATTAGTCTAGACTAATTTCATACCTTCTGTTAGCCTAAAGCTAGAGGCCTACATTAGTCTAGACTAATTTCATACAACCTTCTGTTAGCCTAAAGCTAGAGGCCTACATTAGTCTAGACTAATTTCATAGAACCTTCTGTTAGCCTAAAGCTAGAGGCCTACATTAGTCTAGACTAATTTCATACAACCTTCTGTTAGCCTAAAGCTAGAGGCCTACATTAGTCTAGACTAATTTCATAGAACCTTCTGTTAGCCTAAAGCTAGAGGCCTACATTAGTCTAGACTAATTTCATAGAACCTTCTGTTAGCCTAAAGGTAGAGGCCAACGTTAGTGGAGACTAATTTCATAGAACTTTTTAACTATCCCAACCGTGTCTAAACCTATCCCAGACTTGTCTAAACCTATCCCAGCCGTGTCTAAACCTATCCCAGACTTGTCTAAACCTATCCCAGACTTGTCTAAACCTATCCCAGGCGTGTCTAAACCTATAACAGCCGTGTCTAAACCTATCCCAACCGTGTCTAAACCTATCCCAGACTTGTCTAAACCTATCCCAGGCGTGTCTAAACCTATACCAGCCGTGTCTAAACCTATCCCAACCGTGTCTAAACCTATCCCAGACTTGTCTAAACCTATCCCAGCCGTGTCTAAACCTATCCCAGCCGTGTCTAAACCTATCCCAGGCGTGTCTAAACCTATACCAGCCGTGTCTAAACCTATCCCAACCGTGTCTAAACCTATCCCAGACTTGTCTAAACCTATCCCAGCCGTGTCTAAACCTATCCCAGCCGTGTCTAAACCTATCCCAGACGTGTCTAAACCTATCCCAGCCATGTCTAGACATATCCCAGCCATGTCTAGAACTCTCCCAAAGTAGATCTGTTTAGGCATCAGGCTTGTCTATCAAGGTCACTTGCCATCAAGGTCAGACAGTACCATCTTAAGGCCGAACAAAAAACAATCGCCTTCTCGCAGGTCCTCTCGTGCTTGTTGCTATAGCAACAGTATATTATTTTATTCATCGCGATAAGGCCAGGGTGTAATGGGCTGGCGAGATCTAGCCGTAGATTGTGTCACGGACTGTTTATGCTTCCAATTGCTTGATTCTCGCCCACTCCGAATGTCATATTGTTTCTCGTGGATCTCCAGACCCCAAAACCCTAAGTGACGCTGAGCTATAAATCTGATTTGAGCAGCCCTAACAGCATGTCATCATTTCTGTTTTAATGGTGGCTACAGTTACTAATAAATGTGGGAATAGCATCGCTCTCTCTTTCCACAGATACAATACACTGTGGGAATAGTATTGTTCTGCTTTAAGTTTCAGATAAATGCGGTAAAGATTTTTTTTTTTTAGACCGTCGGGCTGTTTCTAATTCCTGCTCTAAAATAAGAAGTGTAGCATTAAAGTTGAAATGAAAAATCTAGATTTTGTTTTTGAAATGTTTTTACCATGGATTATAGTCACTGAATCGTTTAGTGGGATATAAGGATAAATATGATAAATTAGGCCCGTCACTAACTATATCAATTTAGGGATTAATTAGGCTAAATTCTCGGTAATAAGATATTTGGATAAATTAGGACAACTACTACTAGTTAATATGAATTTGGGATGAATTAGACTACTATGTATACTTATATAGGATGGGTGGCAGGGTTTTACACTGCGCCATAAGGCTTATTTAAATGGTTCTGTACTAAGCAAATAAAAAAAAATTATTATTCTCTTAATTATTATTAAATTAAGGTTTATTAAAGATTATAATATAGCTATAAAAAGGAATTTTTTCAAAATCAATTATAGAAATGCAAACACCTAAATAAAACGAACATAGAAAATCGTTATACATACCAAGCTTTCTTGTTCCACATTCTTTTGATCGCTAGCTAGCTTTGAAGTTAAACTGTACGCAATATTCGGAGGACCTAAGAGAGGCAAAGACATTTTTACAACTTCATTATTTCAGACCTGACATAAGTTAGACCCTTTTTATGTATGGGTGGTTGTCTCGTGATGGCAATACTTTGCAATAAAATAGGTTACGATTCTAAATTAGGAAATAGTTTAATTTAAAATTAAGTGAGTTACTATTATATATATATATATATATATATATATATATATATATATATATATATATATATATATATATATATATATATATTTGTGTGTATGTATGTCTGTATAAATATATAATAGTTTCCATCCGAATGTTTTAAGTTAGCAGTACATAGTTTTTTATACAAGGGAGATAACAAGGTTTTTAGAATAATCTAATCTACTACATTCCCTTGATAAAGTCGAATAAGTACCTTCCTAAACAAACACAAACACACATACACACATACACATATACACACAAACACATACGCCGTCACGGAAAGAATTATTTCAGGGAATTCTAGTGGATAAGGTTGATGTAATGGGTGGGGTGGGGGGGGGGGGGAGTAGAAGTCAAAGAAAATTCAGTGGATTAAGTTAATGTCGGGTGGTATGTACAGTTGATTATGAACAGTGGATTTTATGTACAGTGGATTATGTACACCGGATTATGTACAGTGGATTATGTAGTGGGTGATGTCTGTTGTTTTAAGTTGATGTACTTGGGTGGGGGTGTTCCCAGTGTTTTAAGGCGATTAAGGGGTGGGTGTATGTCCAGTGTCTTATGTCGATGGGCGTCACTAGGTCAGCAGGTGTGGCACCCCTCCAGAGAAAAACACACACACACATACACACACACACACACACACACACACACACATATATATATATATATATATATATATATATATATATATATATATATATATATATATATATATATATATATATATATATATATATATATATATATATATATATATATATATATATATATATATATATATATATATATATATACCTGTTTAAGTAAGCCTACTTAATAATTTTTAAAATTCCGAATCTATTTAAAAAGCACTTTTGGGCTGACCTTCGACCTTTACTTGCAGCACTGTGTTGCACGCTTGCTGTGCTATTGCAGCGAGTGTAGCCTTGGCCGCCGGTCAGTGATGTCCCGACAGTGTGAGCAGTTTTTCTTGGAACACTGGAAGACAGTTATTTTAGATTGGGGCATCTAAAAAAAGACGGAGATTGCGTTACGAAACTCCGCAGGAAGAGTTCCTCGAGTTACTAAAAGTAATTATTTTTAGAATTCTATGTATAGAAAGATAGACAAAAATTAGTTTTAAAAATGTAACATGCCTGATGAAACTTAACAGTAGTATTTATTACTAATCCTTACTTTTAAAACTGTTGGTTTCGCTGCTAGACCATTCCTGTTGTTAGACCTATGGAATTTTTTAATGGACGAAGGGAAACAACCAAGTTAATATTTCAAAATAATCTAAGCCTGGTTAATTCCTCTGAATATTCAAAATAAAACAATATACAATTTTTAGCGCAATTTCCATACTGGGGGATTGCGATTATTAACTCGTCATTTCTGGATGGATGGATGGATGGGTGGGTGGGTGGGTGGGTGGGTGGGTGGGTGGGTGGGTGGGTGGGTGGATGGATGGATGGATGGATGGGTGGGTGGGTTTGGGTGGGTGGGTGGGTGGGTGGGTGGGTGGGTGGGTGGGTGGATGGATGGATGGATGGATGGATGGATGGATGGATGGATGGATGGATGGATGGATGGATGGATGGATGGATGGATGGATGGATGGATGGATGGATGGATGGATGGATGGATGGATGGATGGATCGATGGATGGATGGATGGATGGATGGATGGATGGATGGATGGATGGATGGATGGATGGATGGATGGATGGATGGATGGATGGATGGATGGATGGATGGATGGATGGATGGATGGATGGATGGATGGATGGATGGATGGATGGATGGATGGATGGATGGATGGATGGATGGATGGATGTGTGTCCGCAGCGTGTCCGAAGCTTGTATCTTCTTCTCAACGAAGTAATATCGAGGACTAGTTCCAAGAGTAAATATGTTGAGCAAGTTCCGAGGATGAACATAGGCCAAAAAAGTTCCCGGAATTCCTTCCTCGATTTCCCGGAAAAGCCAAAAAACTCGAAAAAATGCAGTTTTTTGCTCATATCTCGGCAACCAGACCACTTAGCGACTTGAAACATTTACCCAATCGATTCCTGTCATAATTTAGGACAATATTGCCGAAGAAAGTTTTCAAAAATATCCTTTCGTTCGGTCACAAAAAATTAATTTCTTCTAATTTGTATTGGCTAAGATTACTAAGAATATACAAATATTTCTACCACCCTCATCCCTTCGCGTCTCACCACTAGAAGAAGCGAAGCGGTGAAGTTCCAAACCAAGCACACCGGCTGAGGCAGTCGCTAGTGAGAGGTAACGTCTACTTGTTTTCCCCTTTGATGCGTAGCTGGACGCGTTCTGCGGTACACGCTGCTCTTGTGGAGAGAAACGAAAAGGGGTGCAAACATCTACGGATGATTCGTTCGGTCACAAAAAATTAATTAAGGAAATTGCGCTTAAATTGTCACTAGACTTTTTATTAACTTGTTTTTATCATGGAGACCTCAGGGAGTCTTTGTGAGCCATTGAAGTTCGTGAAAAGTAAGAGCTCTGTCCTATCACGATGTAGGCCCGGCGCTACCATTAAGGTGTACTGGGCATTATCCATGTGTAAACGCCATTAATTAAAAATTAACTAATGATTATTACCTTCAATTGTATGCTAATAAAGTAAAGATTCCTCTTTAGACCTAGCGATCCATGGGGCAGATGAAGTAGAATTTATATATTTCTTGACCTCTACACATGGAGGGATTATGTGGTCAGCACTATGCCCAGTCGACTCAGGGTAATGTAATATGATAATTATCGTATTTAATATCGATCTTTCAATTTCGAGCATAGATAGTTATCTAATTGTAATGGTAGTGGAGAACTTACTTGCCTTCAACTATTTCGCAAAGTAGACTTTCGAAAAAAAATGTGATTACTCTTCAACACTGAAATTGAATTAGTAAAAACTTTTGCGAAGAAGCAGACATGAAAAATTAAATTTAAAAAATTATAATTGGTGCGAAAGGGGGCGTTTGAATCGGTTTTGCCGAGGGCACTAAATAACCAGGTGCACTCGCTGCCACCATGCACGGAAATGTTTCAGCTCATCATTGATTGTGTAATCAATATATGTGTCATGCACTACAGGTGCTATGAAAAGATGGTGAATTGATCAGCAGATATCTGGCTATGTGTAGCTGTAACGGATATAATATGTTTTTTTTCCTAATTATTAGATTTATAGTCGTCAGGATATAATTGAAATTAGGTTTTCCTGACAGAAACTTATTAGAAAACTCCTTCTTCGACCTACGCACAAGCAGTCTGTTTAATATATTGAGAATTGTGAAGTCAAGGGAACTCACTCTTCTTGTATTAGTCTTATATTTATAATGTTTTGAGTGATGTCCCTTGTATGTCATGTGTCCTCCGGTAGCTGAATAAAGACTAGAAACATCAACGTGGCGTTATCGTCCGTTGTATCCAGTGGCGGAACTAGAAAAAAGGGGCCACCCCGCAAAAATTTTTTTAGCCCCCCCCCCCCATATAAATATATGGGTCCATATATGTATATATGTATGTATACATATACTCAAACACAAAATACGAATATAGGATACTTATTGCTGGCCTGTTCGTGTTATGAGAAATACGTGTTTTTTTTTAATTAAAACATATTACAACATCATGTCATGTGTGTAAGTGCACTAGTCTGTTTTGTGAAAACCAGCTTTATATTATTTTAGCCGTATCACCTTTAACCTCATAGTGGTCAAAAGGATATAAAACATGAAAGCTTTCTGTAAATAATGGTGTCTCGTGTCATGTTTATTTTTATGTTTTTTTTGTATTTATTTTATTAATTTTAAATACATTTTCTTTTTATACAGTGTCATTCTTTAGTATGTAATTTATAAACAAATAATAAGAAAGAGAAGTAATTGCTTTTTAATTTGTTTAGTACAAATCTATTAAAACAAGGCTTATGAGCATCACTATTTGACTATTCAAAAAAGGGAAATAAGTCATGGAAGTGGTTTGAACGTTTGCTTATCTTTGATAAGTTTGATTGTAGGAGAAAGAGGACTCGGCTTTCACAGTGGTTTAAAAACGAAGGAAAAATGAGCGTGGGGTGGTGTCTATAGAATAAAGATAATCCAACCGCAGCTACGGTAATCTTTTTTACAAAACAAACATTAAGTAAAAAATGCAAGAATTTTTTTTTTAACTAAAACAATTTTTTATGGTCGGCCGTGGGCCCCTAAATGGCGTGGGCCCCCCCCCCCCCCCGCATTGCGGGGTCTGGCGGCACTGTAGTTCCGCCCCTGGTTGTATCATAATAAAAACACCAATCTATTACATTTGGCGACGAGGATAAATCAATCCACTAAAAAGAGCACATGCTTACTTAAGAAGAAGCTTGCTAGAGCATATTGGCTAAGTATTTCTAGGATAATGGCGCTGTATGGCCAGATAAAAGAATTTAATTCGAATGAAGAAACCATTCATGATTATCAAGATAGGTTAAGCTTTTACCTTGAAGCTAACGACGTGACGATAGAAGCCAAAAAGAGAGCTGTTTTATTAACAGTCATAGGGCCTCAACAATTTAGGCTATTAAAGGACTTATGCGCACCAGCTAGTCTAGCCACCAAGAGCTTTAACGAGCTGAGCAAATTGCTAACAGACCACCATGCGCCTGTACCATCAAAGTTTCTATGTCGAGCTAGATTTGACAGTAGGACTCGTCAACCAAACGAATCAATATCAGAATATGTTGCTGCTTTACGTCATCTAAGTGAATTCTGTGAATTCGGGGACACGCTGTCTGACAGACTATGTGAAAAGTTTGTGACAGGTGTAAACAGCCCTGATGTTCAAAGAAAGTTGCTTCTCGAGTCAGATCTCACATTGGAAAAAGCAATACAACTTGCAACTTCATTCCAGCAGTCATCCGATAAGGCGAGATCTCTGACGCCCTCAGGGATCCATGCAGTAGACAGCAGGTTAGTCAACAAACACCAACCCCATCAGAGCATTTCAACTTATGCTAAACAGCCTGCACGTTCAAATCCTAGATCTAAATCTAGTAATAATTATCAAAAATGTCATCGATGCAACGGTCCCAATGCATCTCATCGATGCAAGTTCAAGTCAGCAACTTGTTATAAGTGCAGTAAGCAAGGTCACATTGCCAAGGCCTGCTTTGCAAAGTCTTCGTCTGTTGCTAGATCTAGCCAGTCAGGACAGTACCGCAACCAAAGGCAGCACTATGTTAACTGTCACCAAGTCAGCCTAACCCAACCAATGAACCACTCTACCAGTGAAAATGCTCAAACTGATTCGCAGCCGGAGTTCAACCTGGTCTCTGTGAAATCAACAAGTCATGCTCCCATCAACGTACTAATTTGTATCAACGGTAAGAGCATCATCTTCCAACTTGACACGGGAGCATCTCTAACTGTCATCACAAAGAAGGACTTTGACGCTGTCACAGGAGGATCAGTGCCTCTTCAACCATGTCACAAGTGCCTAACAACATACACAGGTGACAATGTTCCGGTGATAGGAGAGTGTATGGTTCATGTAAGCTATAATGGTCAAAGTGTTAAACTTCCTCTTCTTGTGGTTGAAGGAAATGGACCACCATTACTAGGTAGGAACTGGTTAGTTGATCTTAAGTTAGACTGGGAGGGTATATTTTCAGTGAACAAAGCAAGAAATTCTAGTTTTACTTCAATAGATAAAGTTATATCTGAAAATGAAGGTGTCTTTGGTAGTTCAGGATTACTAAATGATAGGACAGTGAAGATAAGCATTAAAGACACAAATCCGAGATACTGCAAAGCTAGAGTTCCACCTTATGCAATGAGGGATAAAATTGAAAATTAGCTAAGTAGATTGGAATCTAATGGCATCATAAAGAAGGTAGACTATTCCGATTGGGCAACGCCCATTGTGCCAGTGTTAAAGAAGGATGGTTCTGTAAGAATTTGTGGAGACTATAAAGCTACACTGAATAAGCAAATAGAGCTAAATAAGTACCCTATTCCTAACATTGAGGAAATTTCTTTGAATTTGGCAGGAGGAGACAAATTCACTGAATTAGACTTTATTCATGCTTATACTCAACTAGAACTGCATCCAGATTCAAAAGTCTATACGACAATAAACACACATAAAGGACTCTACCAATATGAAAGACTATGTTTTGGTATATCATCTGGCCCTGGAATTTTCCAAGCTGTCATGGACAGTATTTTTCAGGACATTCCAAATGTTTGTGTTTACTTTGACAATGTATACATAACTGGTAAGAATGACACTGAACATCTTAAAACACTTGATAAAGTCTTGAAAATAGTTGGTGAAAAGGGTTTAAAGATAAACAAAGATAAATGTCAATTCATGCTGACAGATATTAGTTTTCTGGGTTATAATTTGAGCAGACAGGGTCTCAGACCTCAACCTGAGAAAACAAAAGCCATTAAAGAAGCACCCAAACCTGAAAATACCCAACAGCTAAGAGCTTTTTTGGGCTTGATAAATTACTATGCGAAGTTCATAGGGAATCTGTCTGGTAAACTATCACCACTGTACAAGCTGCTGCAGAAAAATGCAACTTGGCACTGGGGTAAACAACAAGATGCTGCTTTTAATACAGCAAAAGAAGCTTTGTCTTCTGACACCTTACTAACTCACTATGACCCAGGGAAAAGACTTATCTTAACATGTGATGCTTCACCAAATGGTGTAGGCGCAGTTTTATCCCACATAGATGAAAATGGTGACAGACCCATTGCTTTTGCCAGTAGATCTTTGAACCAGGCTGAGAAAAATTATTCTCAGTTAGATAGGGAAGGCTTAGGCATCATTTTTGGTGTTAAGAAATTTCACAAGTTTCTGTTTGGTAGGGAGTTCACCATCTTTACAGATCATAAGCCATTGCTGGGTTTGTTTGGGGAAAACAAACCCCTGCATAAGCATGCCTCACCAAGAATTCAAAGATGGGCTATCACACTAGCCGCATACAATTATGAATTGAAATACAAACCTGGATCTGAGAATAGTGCAGATAGTCTTAGTCGATTACCTTTAAAAAACCAAAGCCTTAGTTGTGTACCAGAAGATGTATTTGTTTTTTTCACTATCATGGATAACTCCAATATAAATGTGAATGATGTTAAGAGAGAAACACAAAAAGATGAGTGCTTGATAAAAGTATATGAGTACTGTAAGAATGAAAGAGTAAACAGGTTCTTAGCCAAATACCGCACAACTCCTCATATAACAACAGGTGTTGCACCATGCGAATTGCGGTGTGGTAGGAAAATTAAGACTCACCTTGACCTACTACATCCAACTGTTCAAAGGTCTGTTTCCCAACATCAGCATACACAAAAAGTAAATCATGACAAAACATCCATTGAGAGAGAATTTGGTGTTAATGAGAATGTGTATCTAAGAAATTATAGGAGAAAGGAAAAATGGATACCAGGTCAAATTGTTCAATGTACAGGACCTGTGTCTTATAAAGTAAAAACAAATGATGGACTTATTGTCCGTAGACATGCAGACCAGTTAAAAATAACTTGTGCGGATAATAAGTGTGAATCTGTCAATCCCGCCAAATCTGACTAGTTCACACCAACTCAGTTTGTTCCACAACCAAGTTCTGTTGATATGAGTGAAACAAGTAGTCTAGAGTCAGAAAATGTAAATTCTGGAATTAATGATTTAGATCCTGGACTTCCTGAGCTAGAGAATCCAGATGGTCAGAATCTTGAGTCACCGAATCAACAGCCACTGAGAAGGTCAAACAGGACAATCAAAGTCCCAGATAAGTTAGACCTTTGATTTTAAAGGTTAAGAGGACTTTGACATCATTGTTTTGTATTTTAATTATGTTGTAGGATATTTTGCATTTGTTTGTAAGGGTGTAATCTACCAAATGATTCAAATCATATAATGTTCATGTTACAATATATTTGGTGATTTTAGGATACTATCATTTGTTCTATTGAGAGCTGTGTTGTTGTTTACTAAGGGTAAAGGGATGTAATATATTGAGAATTGTGAAGTCAAGGGAGATCACTCTTCTTGTATTAGTCTTATATTTATAATGTTGTTTTGAGTGATGTCCCTTGTATGTCACGTGTCTTCCGGTAGCTGAATAAAGACTAGAAACATCAACGTGGCGGTATCGTCCGTTGTATCATAATAAAAACACCAATCTATTACAGTCTGACATATTTTTTTTGCTTACAAAAGTCATCGGTAGATCCATTCGGAGTTTCTTTCTGGCTTCTCTTTCTTTACAAACTTTTATTAATAAAAAGTTCCCTTTTCAAACCTGACGGCCTACGGGGCTAGTCAAGTAGAGTTCACTTGTTTCTGTGACCCCGGCATATGAAGAGATAATGTGGTCAGCACTATGCCCAGCAGTCTTTACTTTCCCTAACGTGAGTTAGGTACCCATCAGAGTTGGGTGGAATCAGGGACGGTCTACTGACCGTGAACCCAGATTCGAACTCGAAACTTACGGGTTCGCAATCCAAAGCGTGGGTCTCTTCCTAAATATTAGTAAAGGTATCCACACTTTTCTTTATAGATATTTAAATAGTAGTCTATAATTTAATTTTTCCTTCTTAGTGCATTACTATATAAAAGCTTGTTATTATAACGTTTTTTATGAAAAAAAATTTTACAAGCTTTTATTTAACTCACTTCCTCTATCTGTCGTCAGTCAGTCTGTCTAGCTCGAAACGCCCGAGCGAAATTGCAGGCACTTCTAACTGAAAGATACGGTTCCTAGTTGGTGCGTGGGTCAAGACATGAAGACAATGCAACATGACATTAAATTTGACTTAATTGGTTGCTTCATATTTTTTTTTATGAATTGATTAAAATTGTGTCCAAATTAGTAGGCTGTCTCAATGTAATAAGGGGTCGTCCATAAATAACGTCACACTCGTAGGGGGGAGGGGGTCCGTAATTTTGTGACGGTGTGTGATGAGGGGGAGGGGGTTCAGATGGTGGAACTTCACACTTTGGCATTATAAAAAAGCAATGTTATAAAACGAATTTTAGCAGTTATTTCGCGTTTTAGAAAACTGTTTTAATAAATTGTAATAGGAATTGATCAAAATACTCTAGGTTGACGGAGTTCTAACACGATTTTGGAAAAATATCGATGTTTAAAAATGTTGAAGGGGTTGTAGGCTGAGGTGTGACGTCATTTTAGAGGGGGGGGGGGGGGGTTCTGGCTTTTTGTGACGACGTGTGACGGAGGGAAGGGGGGTGAGGAGGTAAAAATCGGCAAAAAAGCGTGACGTCAGTCATTTATGCATGACCCCTAATGCACTAAAAAGTAGAAAATAAATTATACACTACTATTTAAATAACTATAAAGAAAAGAGTTGGTTTCTTCCTAAATATTAGTAAAGGTATCCAATAGATACTTATACTTTAGTGACCCACGCTTTTCTTTATATTTATTTAAATAGTAGTGTGTATAATTTATTTTCTACCTTTTGGTGCATTATTACATAAAAGCTTGTTATTAAAACGTTTTTTATGAATTTTTTAAATTAATTATTTTATTAATTTTGCTTCCCCTTCTCCCTAACTACTAGATCTATCTCAGTATCTGCGAAGGATAGAGGACTGCTTCATTTTAAATCATGTGAAGATTGATTTTAAAATGTTGGTAATGATACTTAGATCTAGATCTATAATTGTGTCAAAAATGATTAATATTTTAGTGTTCAACACTACATTTAAATTTACAGATATATTCTAGAATCTATATAGAGAATCTATATCTTTATAGACAGATCTAGATTATAGGTCTATTCTGGGCTCTAGAATCTATAAACAAATGATCCCGACATGGGTAAAATAAAAATAGGATGAAATTAAGAAACGGTTAAACGTAAATAAATAGGAAATGGCGCGCTACCACATCGTGACTAGAGTAGATATTAGATATCATTATTTCGACTAGACCATTTGGCATTTATATCTAGAGATCTACAAGCCTAGATTTAGATCTAGATCTAGACCTAAATTAAAAAGATTTCGAGACCTATTGATAAGAATCTATCCTTGCCAATAATCTAGATTATTCTAGATCTAATTCTAGATCAGATCTAGACCTAGATCTAAGATCTAGATCTTAGAGTCTAGAGAAATCTTGATCTAGAATCTATTCTAGATTTTCTAGAATTAGAATATAATATTATATAGATTCTAGAATCTAGATCTATATCTAGCTCACTGCTAAGTTAAGACCATCCACTTATTGCAGAGCAAAAATGGTAGGCTTAATTAATGACATATTTTTTATTTAAATTTATTGATTTGTTGATACATTTGATTTTAAACATTAGGACCCAGATCTAGATCTAGAGTGAAGTTCCACAATCGGTCACACATAGCGAACTCCCGACTTTCACCGGGCGCTATTTTGTAACCGTTTAACACAGAAACAACCCAAAGTAACCCTAACCCTAAGCCAAAGTACTATATCACTCCTCTGCCTTTCTACTCTTAATATGTATCAATCATTTTATATTATATTCCTACGCATTGAATTTGAGATATTCATGTTTTAGTGACGTGCTACTTGCGATATTTTTTCCCCCTCTTTTTTTTTCCCTGCGGCCATCTGAACCGGCTTGCGTAACGATCGTGTTTTATACGTTTTAATCCTAGTTTAATAGGCCTAAATAAAATAAATATTTTACACTTTTAAACTTGTTGTTGATTGTATTATTAATTAATAGATTGCAAAACCAAATTAAAAACTTGTTAATTAAATTAATTAACGACATTAAAAGTTGACCCAGTGATGACTCAAGGGACGCAACTATATTAATCATAACAAAGGGACGTAACAACCACTGACAAGACATAACGTAACATTTGCTTAGATATGCTTGTATGTAGAGTCACAATCTAGATTTAGAAGAAGTAGATGATCGAAATAATTTAAAACAGCAGAAAAAAAATAGAAATTATACAGATTCTAGGCTTAGCTTGAAATGTAGAGCATCTAGAACTAGGCTAGTCTAGCTCAAGTCATTGGTTACGCAGCGAGGTGAAACCACCCAAATCGTTACCCAAGCTGCGGCCACCCCTATTCACCTATCAGGTTGCTTTATTAGCCTTATCTATCGTATGTACATGTCCCGCACATATTGTAGAGGCTATTTATAGTTAACCTAGTTATAAAAAGCTTTGATTGGTTGGTTTATTCATCTCATCCGGGACCTAGTGTTTTTCATAGGGGGAACTAGAATCGCCTACGACGTCATACCTCGAAACTTTAAAATTTAAAAACTCGACTTCCAGAAGGAGAAAAACAAAAGAATTTGACCTGGATATATTTAGAAATAGACAGGTTTACAGCAGATATCGGTAGTTTCGTATAAAACATCAAAACAAATATTGTACGAAGCGATAAACAGGCGATGGCAGCACCCGGGTTTTAACCACGCGTGGAACTTTACTCTAGATTCTAGTCTTAGTTAGTTTAACTGCTAAGGCTAAGTTAAAAAGTTTGATTCACCTTCATCTTGCGATCTAAGCTAGATCTACATCTATCTACATCCTGACTTTTTCATTTGTACTTGAAAAAATTTGCCATTCTAATGAATGCCTATTCTAGCGATAAGAATCAAAAAATTAAATATAAAGTAAAGTTCCGTACGCTGTTAAAACACCGCTGCAGCCGCACTCCTGTTTTTCCCTTCATATAATAATTCACCCAATTGTTTGGATGTTTTATACAAAACTACCGATATCTGCTGTGCGCATGTCCATTTCTAAATGTATCCAGGTCAAATTCTTTTGTATTCTCATTCTGGAAGACGAGTTTTTAAATTTTTAAAGTTTAGGTATAACGTCATAGGTGATTCTAGTTCCCCCCAGATGAAAACACTAGGTCCCGGATGAATAAAACCAATCAATCAAGGCTTTAATAACTAGGTTAACTATAAATAGCTTCTACATGTGTGCGGGACCCTGTAAATACTATAGTTAAGGCTATTAAAGCAACCTGAGAGGAGAAATTGGGGTTGTCGCAGCGGGGGGTAGCGATTAGGGTGTTTGTTGTACCCTTAATGTGTCACCAACTTGAACTAGACTAGCCTAGATCTAGATCTTCTCTATTTAAATCTAAGTCTAGAATCTAGGCCTATAGAGAGGTTGCACGTGATGTCATGGATTTGTAACCATGTAAACGTCCGCCATTTTGGGTCTACATTCAAAATGGTGGTCTGCGCTGTGAAAGGTTGTAGTTCTCGCTATGGAAATTGTAAAGGCATTTCTTTATTTCGACTGCCTAAAGTTATATTACACCAAGGTGAAACAGATCGGCAGTTAACTGAACGTAGACGTCGTACATTTTTGGCCAATATTTACCGAAGCGGTGTGAGTGAAGCAGCTGCAAACAACATGCGGATCTGTTCTCGACACTTTGTTTCAGGTAAAGAGTTAAATGATTTACATTTAATAAAATGTTAGGTCATCTCAAATACTAATATATCGAAAGTTATAAAACGTAATTTGTATTAGAGTCTAGTCTCGTGAATATATATAGTCAATATTCGATATATTATATAGATCTAGTAATATATTGTATTATTTTACCATACTCGAGTCATATTGACGATAGAGTAAGGCCTAGCATTAGCTGGGTAGCTAGATCTAGAATCTAGTTAAATACTCTATCTACAACTACTACTAGATCTAGTACTGAAACTTATAAACTAAGGTCTAATTATTATTTAACTAATTAAAGTCTCATAAACACTTATAATATATGATAAGCCTAACAACTTTACTATTGTATTACGGCATAAATAATTTTTTTTGGTTTCTGCAACTGAAATTATTGGAAACAGATTGGGTCACAGCTTACACTAGTTCTAGGTTAGGCAGACATAGAACTCTAGGATTAACTAATTATTACTTAAATTAACTTTACAAAATTTACACTAGATTCTAAATGTTTTATCAGAGTAAATAAAGAATAGTAAGTAATAGATCTAGTAGACTTAAGACTTAAATATAACTTTATTTTTTAAACTGTATATCATATTGAGTCTAGTAATTATTAATAACATATTATATATATTATAGTTAGTCATATTTCTCATATTTGGATAAGCTTTTTAAAAATAGGCCTTCTATTCACGTGTAGTCTTTTTAAAAAAAAATATTCTATTTATCCAGGTAGACCAGCAAACTTCAGAGATGAAACAAATGTTGACTGGGCTCCCACCCTGTTCCTTGGACATGATAATATTTCTATGGCAAAAGTGAAGTTATCAGTCGAAAGACACACACGTACATTAGAGAGACAAGCAAAGAAACGTGCTTATGAAGCTGCAGAGGCCCTTTTGGTACTACCATTGGGCAGTTCAACAAATATCCAGTGCTTCAATAATCAAACAGCCAATACTTCCCCAGTGGATATGGGTGAAGGTAGTTCAAATATTCAGTGCTTCTATAATCAAACAACCATTTCCCCAGTGGATATGGGTGAAGGCAATTCAAATATCCAGTGCTTCAATAATCAAACAACCAACATTTCCCCAGTGGATATGGGTGAAGGCAATTCAAATATCCAGTGCTTCAATAATCAAACAAACATTTCCCCAGTGGATATGGGTGAAGGCAATTCCAATATTCAGTGCTTCAATAATCAAACAAACCACACTTCCCCAGTGGATATGGGTAAAGATAAGGCAAATATTCAGACAATCAACACTTCCCAATTGGCTATTAGTCATCAATATGCAAAGGATAGCACACAAACTATCACTAGCAGCATTGGTGTCAATATAGATTCTCTTTTTTTTGAGATGCAACAGTTAAGGTGTGAGAATTATTTGCTTCGTGAAAAAGTATTATGCTTTGAGCTAACCCCAGAGTCTTTCATAAATGACGATGATAAAGTCAAATTCTACACAGGTATTCATTCTTATGGTGTACTGATGCTTATCTTCAATAGCAGTAGTGGCACTATAAATCATAACCACAATAATTGTCTCACCAAATTTCAGGAATTTGTGCTAACATTGATGAAATTAAGGCTTAGTCTGCCGCTGCGAGATCTGTCATACAGATTTAAAATTTCACTGTCAACAGCCAGTAGAATTTTTGAGAAATGGGTTCGCCATATGGCTCACAACCTTAGACAATTTATAGTGTGGCCTGAAAGGGAGGACATACAAAAAACTATGCCTAATTGTTTCAAGCGTTCCTTTGGTGCAAACACAGCAGTTATTATTGATTGTTTTGAAATTTTTATTGACAGACCATCAAGTCTAGCTGCTAGAGCAATCACCTGGTCACAATATAAACACAACAATACCATTAAATTTCTTATAGGCATCACTCCACAATGTACTATATCTTTTATATCTAAGGCTTGGGGTGGTAGGGTTAGTGATAAATACTTAACAGAACATTGTGGCATTTTAAACAAACTTTCACCTGGAGATTTAGTTTTGGCTGATAGGGGATTTACAATAGCAGATAGTGTTGGGCTTTATTGTGCAAAGCTTGCTATTCCTGCTTTTACAAAGGGAAAAAAACAACTATCAGCTTTGGAAGTGGCTGAGACAAGAAAGATTGCAAATGTTCGGATTCATGTAGAAAGGGTTATTGGGTCAGTTAGACAAAAATACAAAATTCTAAGTGACACTTTACCACTGGATTATTTAAATGAAAAGGGCAATCCTTTAATAGATGATATAGTGACCACTTGTTGTGCATTGATTAATCTTTGTCCAGCTATTGTGCCTTTTGATTAATTTGAGTATTTAAAAATGCCATTTATTGTTGTCAGCACAATCTATTGTTACCAGGTTGTATTTTAATATTTAATAAAAAATAAAAACACATTTCATATTTCATTTTTATTTTAACTTATTCAGAGTAGGCTTATTTCTTTTTGTCAGTGGTAAGCCAACAGCTTTAGTAATGCCAGATGCCTTTTTATTGGTATAATAGCATGCCAAGAGTTCAGGCAATATAATTTTCTGAAAAAATTCTGCTGCCTTAACAGAGATGCTTGACCACAAATTACTGTCAAAAAAAATTCTTTCTATGTGAACATCTTTTGTTGTCCATATGACAAAATCAGCATATGAAGACTTGGTAGCTGCCATTTGGGTCTGGATTTGATAGTAGTAGCGGTGTGTGCTACTTAATTGTTTATTTGGTCCCAGACCAAGGTTTTTGGCCTCCTTATTGGATATGTCACTTAACATTTTCTCCTTAGTGCATGAAGGACACTTTATCTCAACCACACCTTGTCCACAGCAGTCACAGGTAACCATACCATCTGGAGAGGCTCCTATGTAGTGCATTTCAGGATGAATTACTAGTCCACTTTTTGTAATTTTAAAATTAATATGCTGTGCCCCCCAGCTTTGTGCATATTGCTGAAATGCAAAGCTTTCATGTTCACAACCCCACCTCATGCCAGGAGATTGAAATGTTTGTTGCTGAGGGTAACATATTTGTTTTACAAGGCACATTGATGGCTGTGCTAAGTTGGTGTTGCAACAGGCTTGAATTCTGGATGCAGTAATACGCCCAGCTCTTTGACGAAACCATTCCTTTGAATGTGACTGATCTCTAGTTGCAGCTTCAATAGCCTGCCGAGAAACCTCATTGAAATGTTCCCAGCGTAAAGAATTCCCCACTGCCACTAGCTGAGTGTAACTTAAATTTATGTGTTTTGGGTCAAATAATGATGTGAGCGGAGAAGGTAGTGTTGTCTGTGAAGCTCTGAATGTGTAAGTGTGTTTAGGGAGTATTGATAGAATAGCTGATGCACAGCTTATTTTTGATAGCTCTTCCAAAAATGTATCTTTGTCTAGCGGGGCAGACTGTGTTTGTTTCTCTATGACTGATGTGTTTATGGTTGGCTGCTTGTCTAATTTCTTCTTCTTTGCCTCTGGGGTATCAAAATTTACATCAGCCACCGCCAGATAAGGGACTTTTTGAAGGGAGGGAGGGAGAATCCACTGACAAGTTTTTTGTGTGGTTGACACATTATCTTGCAGTCTACATCCTGCTTCTATGGCAAACAGCAGGGCCCCTATGTGTGAACACGATTCGCCTAGCCCAGCCATGCAATTGCAGTGGGCAGCCAAAATAACTCCAGTTTGTTGACAAAAAAGCCATGGCTCAACTGGCTTTTCTGCTGCCTTTTGTGAATGCTTGACCTGCAAAATAAGACAAGTATTAATTAACAAATTGAGGCTATAACATAAACACAAATCAAACTGTTGTAGCTGATTAAAAGGAAAAATAATTCAAGCTAGAAAACATTGGATTATTAGATTCAACAAAAATGTACAGGTCCTAAAAAGTTTGGTACCTTATAGTGGTACTAATTTTCTATTTGATTTTTTAATTTTATGAATGGGCTCATCATGGGTTTATTATCATGGTTTAAGCATGGTAAACCCATACCAAATGTTGCCATCAACTACCACTGAGCAGAACAAGTCACCAAATTTAATGTAAAATTAGTGTTTATTTTATGTGAGAATGGTTTAGAATAATCATCAATATTATTAATATAAATATTGGATTAGTAAAATCCAAAAAAATGGACAGGTCCTAAAAAGTGGGATACCTGCCTTATACTTACACCCTGCTTTCCCCTAAGTCATTTAAATATTTAGGTAAACATCATAAGACATTATATTTAGTCTATTAATTAAGAATTGACTTACTTTGGCAACAACGACGACTTTGCTTCCAAATTCTCTGCATTTTATTTGGGACACAAGCCCATCCGTAAAGTATACATAGGACTTCATGCTTTTATAGTTTCTCATCTGTTCCTGTGTCACTTTGTTGGTCGAAAACACTAAATAGTTCACTATGTCCATGTTTTCAATTTTTGGCCAAATACTGATATCATCTACAAGTTGACGCTGATCACTAAGAAGATACGGATCTTCAATGCATAAAAGTTCAATTTTTTTAATGTATTGTTCTTGCTCGGTAGGTGCGAGGCTTTTAACATAAGCTGAACACATTCTGGAACTAGTCTAACACAAAACTGTACTGAAGACTCCACTGCCTAGCGCTTTATATTAAAATAATTTATATACACCGGTTGTTAGGGCCGGCGATAGGGCATCAACATGGCGGTCAACATGGCGGCGGATGAAACATCACGTGGTTTTGGTCACGTGTGTGCAACCTCTCTATATATTGTCTTAATTTGTCTGTTGTTTTAAATTATTTTCAATCATCTACATCTTCTAGATCTAGTTTGTGTCTCTACAGACAAAAAAGTCCAAGCAAATGTTACATTATGTCTTGTTAGCGATTGTTACGTCTCTTGTATTATGTATATTATGGTTGCGTCCCTTGATTGTTCACGGGGTCATCAGTGATGTGTAGTTTAATTACAGTCTTTTTTATTTTGTTTTGCAATCTCTTAATTAATAATACAATGAACAACACATTTTAAAGTGTTAA
Organism: Physella acuta; assembly: GCF_028476545.2. Classification (NCBI taxonomy): domain Eukaryota; kingdom Metazoa; phylum Mollusca; class Gastropoda; family Physidae; genus Physella; species Physella acuta. The sequence continues at coordinate 1,201,406 of NW_026731924.1, read as the reverse complement.
ATACTTATTTCAATAATTAAAATTATGGTTGTTACGTAAGCAGGGGCAGGCAAAAAAAGGCGGGAAAAAAATATTGCATGGAGGCTCGGCACTAAAACATGAATATCTCAAATTCTATGTGTAGGAATACAAAATGACTCATACATATTAGCGCAGAATGGCAGCAAAGTCACAGAAGACTTTTTGTTTGTTTCTGTGTGAAACAGTTACAGTCACACAGTACTTTCAGTTTGTTTCTGTGTGAAACAGTTACAGTCACACTCAGTACTTTCAATTTGTTTTTGTGTGAAACAGTTACAGTCACACAGTACTTTCAGTTTGTTTCTGTGTGAAACAGTTACAGTCACACAGTACTTTCAGTTTGTTTCTGTGTGAAACAGTTACAGTCACACAGTACTTTCAGTTTGTTTCTGTGTGAAACAGTTACAGTCACACAGTACTTTCAGTTTGTTTCTGTGTGAAACAGTTACAGTCACACAGTACTTTCAGTTTGTTTCTGTGTGAAACAGTTACAGTCACACTCAGTACTTTCAGTTTGTTTCTGTGTGAAACAGTTACAGTCACACAGTACTTTCAGTTTGTTTCTGTGTGAAACAGTTACAATCACACAATACTTTCAGTTTTTTTCTGTGTTACAATGTTTCTGTGTGAAATAGTTACGATGTTTCTGTGTAGTATGCACCATTCATACCCAAACTTGAAATTGATTGCCTTTTGAGATTTAGTTACTTTTGTGTCTACATATCTTTGGGAGAACAGATTTTCAACATTTCTCCAAATAAAAACAAAACAAAGAAATTAATTATATGTTTAGAATGACATGAGGTTGCGTTAACAAAAACTCAACCGCAAATGTTGAAGCTAGTTAACAGCATGCAGTTTCACTCATAGTATTAAAACCGTTATCAAGAATAATTTATATAGAAAGTCTACTAGAACATCTTATTTTAATTCTTATTAATTTCCTTACTAATTTCGACTTTTTAATTCTATGGGGAACCACTGAACTAATATATTTTGCATCAAGCTTAGATATTCATGTAAAATGACTTATGGATGGTGTCTAAATTTAAATTTCCACGTTTGAGGATTAACTGATTAATAATATAAATACAAAGATTAAATTGGTCATTTCTAATATAATAGTACATTATCTTTAAAATTTAATAATAGTTATAAGATAATACTACAGAGGTAATGGAAAGTAAAAAAAAAAAAACTAATTCAAAGATAAAGCTGGAACATTAACACTTTAATAATGTGATCTAAAGCAACAGTAATTAGTTGTTTAAAAAGTCAAAAAGCAAAGAAAACAGAACTATGTGACTTTATTTTACTTAAAAATAACTGAAACTAAGCAACAGTAATATAATTTTTAAACAGTAGGTTCAGATCAGCAAATAAGGCAGCTGTCTATCCTTTGGTTGTGGCACATCACATCTAGTTTCTGTAGGCTATTTATTGATTAGCCATCCTTAACTACTAAATAAAAGTAGCCTTTAACTAATGCTACTAATATTTAGATACTTCAACATAATCATTTAATTTTGCAAGGGCGGTGCCTCAGGAAGGTGCCATTTATCTTTATATGCTGTATATAAGAGCGTTGAGCTCAATGGTGCCTACATCTTTATATGCTGTATATAAGAGCGTTGAGCTCAATGGTGCCTACATCTTTATATGCTGTATATAAGAGCATTGAGCTCAATGGTGTCTACGCTCATTCCATTTATCTTTATATGCTGTATATAAGAGCGTTGAGCTCAATGGTGCCTACATCTTTATATGCTGTATATAAGAGCGTTGAGCTCAATGGTGCCTACATCTTTATATGCTGTATATAAGAGCGTTAAGCTCAATGGTGCCTACGCTCATTCTAAACAATGTGATAGGCAATGGATAAGATGGGGCTTTGCAGACGCTGACTTAATTGAATCAGACGTGTTCGCTAGCGCCCCAGCAGGCTGCGAATTGGCGCCCTGGGCTATCCTGTGGGCAATATAGCCTACATTAGTTTTAACGAGCACCTTACAATATTGACCAGGTAGCACACAACATTCAATGATTAAACCGAGCCAGGGGCCATACACGTCACCCCTTCGCTAGTGTAATTGTGGGTCCCTGAGAGCACCCCTCTACGTCACTGATAGGCGGTGTGTAGTTAACTGTGATATTACGGACAGTGATTTATGTACACTCAAGGCTTTTATACTGCATGTCCCATGGCATGCTGGGCGGTAGTGTAGGTAAACCTGTGCCCCGATAAATATGATTCAAGCCGCATGCATTGTTTACATTTAAATAACTCAGTTTTAGAAAACAAGGTCATGAGTCTAAGAATATCGGATTGGTAAAGCATTGATAAAACCCTCCTAATATATTTCATCAGACTTCGTTTTTTCTTTTATGCATTACTGCACCTTTCATCTGATCGCCATAAAACTTTGAGTTTATCAGAATACCCCGAGATGGTTTCTGCAGGGGGGGGGTCAATTTGGCTCCCAGGCTTTCCTGTCAACGCTATGGTGCTTTTGTTCATTTTAATCAGTGCGATAGACTATGGGTAAAATGGGGCAATAAATTGAATCAGGCCTGTCCACCTGCGCCCCGGCAGGGTGGGGGTTTGGCACCCTGGGCTATCTCTTGAGTGCTATGCCGTCTACTTTCATTTTAAACAGTGCAAAAGACTATGCATGAGATGGAGTCATTCACTAAACATAATCAAACACATCCCCCGGCAGGGTGCTGTTTGGCACCCTGGGTTAACCTGTGAGCACCATTGTGGCTACATTAGTTTTAAGGAGTCCTGGGTTAACCTGTGAGCACCATTGTGCCTACATTAGTTTTAAGGAGTCCTGGGTTAACCTGTGAGCACCATTGTGCCTACATTAGTTTTAAGGAGTCCTGGGTTAACCTGTGAGCACCATTGTGCCTACATTAGTTTTAAGGAGTCCTGGGTTAACCTGTGAGCACCATTGTGCCTACATTAGTTTTAAGGAGTCCTGGGTTAACCTGTGAGCACCATTGTGCCTACATTAGTTTTAAGGAGTCCTGGGTTAACCTGTGAGCACCATTGTGCCTACATTAGTTTTAAGGAGTCCTGGGTTAACCTGTGAGCACCATTGTGCCTACATTAGTTTTAAGGAGTCCTGGGTTAACCTGTGAGCACCATTGTGCCTACATTAGTTTTAAGGAGTCCTGGGTTAACCTGTGAGCACCATTGTGCCTACATTAGTTTTAAGGAGTCCTGGGTTAACCTGTGAGCACCATTGTGCCTACATTAGTTTTAAGGAGTCCTGGGTTAACCTGTGAGCACCATTGTGCCTACATTAGTTTTAAGGAGTCCTGGGTTAACCTGTGAGCACCATTCTGCCTACATTAGTTTTAAGGAGTCAGGGGCCAACGCGTCGCCTCTGCTGTAGTGTAATCATTGGCTCTTGAGAGCACCCCTCTATGTCCCTGACACCTAGGTGGTCACTGAAGTGTGTTCTACCTATTACGGTGAGTGATGAATGTACACTTAACCCTTTGAGCCCTGGCCTCCCTGGCCTAATTTCTCCCATTTCCTGAGCTCCCAGGGCCAAACCATTTTTAACTTATCTGCTTCTAACTTTGCCTATAACTTTTGAACCGTTTGAGATAATCAGACCAAATTTGGTATCCAGACTCAGGATCAAACATCAAAGCAGAAAGATTCTGAAATTCTTTATTTGTTTACAATGTATGAACAGAACAATGTATATAAAACGAACACGTAATTATTGTTTTGATAGAACATAGAAGAAACCAATTTTCATTTAGTAATTGTTTTGTTATTATTGATACCTGGCCATACTAGTTCATCGCCAGAAGTCCACTTTTGTGTGATAACTTTCAAAACAGTTATCACTGCCGGACCCGATGCAAAGAAAAAATTTGCATGTTTTGCACCAGTAAACAGTTTTATTTTTTCGTTTCGGCAAGTCTTTGTCCTTGGCACCACGTGCATCAGAACGTACTTGAACAGTTTCATTGTCACTGTCAATTTCAATGTCACTGAGTTCAGTCTCAAATTCAACGTCACTATCATCACAACATAGACCAGGTATATTATCTTCTTCATCAGATTCAATAAGTAGTTGTAATGCCTGAGTTGCAGTCATTCTACTTCTTTTGTTGATATTTCGGTCTTTTGCTTCATCTTTTGCACCAACTTTACGTGCTGAAGTCGATGGCTGTGGCTCAGCTTTTCGTTTCGGCGGCATTGCAACGAAATGTAAACACTTTCACTTTTCCTAAAATCTATTTTTAGAATCATAATCACGCACTAAAAAGACATGCGCAGTTTTAGTCAGTCTTCCACTAATTATATTTAATTAGACGGTATACCGGCCGCTAGGAATATGACGCTAGATCATCGGGCCGGAAAACCGGCTTTTAGGACATATATGCCTAATGTTGAAGCCGGTTTACCGGCCTGGCGGGCTCAAAGGGTTAAGACTTTCATGAGGTAGTGTAGGTAGACCCAGCTTCAGTTTTTATTATTTTTATGGACACTTTTGATTGCAAAATCTAAAAATCACCTTTTATCCATGTCAACAATTATGGTCACTTTTGATTGCAAAATCTAAAAATCATTTTTATCCATGTCAACAATTATGATGGAAGGATTCTCCTTAACTGGGTAATGTCCATTGAGTCAATGAAATAAAGTCAATGTACTGTTGCTAGTGGGTGCCACCTTGTAGATACTGTATGGAAGGTATTTGTTGTCAATTATCGCTAAGCAATATTTTCAGGATATAAGGAATTTTTTTGGATCAAGCGTAGCACACGTAAAAAGTTCACATAACAAGCAAAGAGTTGAATCAGGCAAGCAATCAGCCAGACAAGCAGTGAAGTGTCCTACACAGAAAGCGAGTGAGGACTTGGTATCAGCCACAAGAAAGGGATCTGCTAAACACTGCACAACATTTGGAACTTCATCTCAAAATAAGTATAGCTTTGATGAAGAAAGTGATGCAATTGTAGTCAATGATGATTCAGATAGTGAAATTATTAAAAATTCTCAAGACTCATTTCAAGGTAAGAAAAAAATGAATGGATTGAGTGTCATTAAGGGTAGTAGCCAGATTTCTAAAGACAAAAATTCTAAATGTGTTGGCAAAATAAATGAATGGCAAAATGATGAAAAGAATAGCAAGCAGTTAGAAAGGAAAAAAAGTGTAAATAAGAAACAGAATGAAAACAAAAGGAGGTCTCTGGAAGAGGAGTTAATTGAAGTGGAAAGTGTCAAATCTGGTTCCTCAAAGTCTGCCAAGCTCTCTTCTCAAGGGAGTGAGTCCATTCAAGAAAAAAGAGGTGAGTCGACCAATGCTGCAAGCAATGACCATCAAATTGAGATCAAAGCAAATCCCAAAAAGAGAGCCCAAAAAAGGAAGGTGAGTTAACATTCTTATTGAATAATCTTGATTAGGAATCATGCATTTGGAAGAGGAATTAGTTCATAGGATTTTAATGATCCTAACCATTTTAATTTTAAGATCTTGTTGTTTACTTGTCTAGCTATCAGGTGAAGAAGAAATATCAGAGTTAAGCAGTAGTGATGCTGATGAGTTCATCAGCAGCAGAAGAAAAAAGGCTAGTTCCAGCATGGTCAAGTCATCTAAAAAAAATAGAGTTCTAGACTCAGGTAGGTTAGGCTTAAAGCAATCATCAACTGATTCTTGCACTTGTTGCTTAAAGCCATCAACTGATTCTTGCACTTGTTGCTTAAAGCCATTAACTGATTCTTGCACTTGTTACTTAAAGCCATTAACTGATTCTTGCACTTGTTGCTTAAAGCCATTAACTGATTCTTGCACTTGTTACTTAAAGCCATCAACTGATTCTTGCACTTGTTGCTTAAAGCCATTAACTGATTCTTGCACTTGTTGCTTAAAGCCATTAACTGATTCTTGCACTTGTTACTTAAAGCCATCAACTGATTCTTGCACTTGTTGCTTAAAGCCATTAACTGATTCTTGCACTTGTTGCTTAAAGCCATTAACTGATTCTTGCACTTATTAACAGACTCTGATGAAAAGCCACTGGTTAAAGAGAAATCAAAAGGAAAAAAAGAGAAAAAAGAATTACAAGATGACTCTGGTAAGAAAAAAGAAAAGTTTAAAAACTTGATCACAGAATAAACCTGATTGCTCAGGGGGAAGGGGGAGGGAAGAGAAATTTTTTGCACAAATGACAGTGTGGATGTGTTACAAGTTAGTATTTAAAATAGTCATTTAATGAAAAAATTATCGCCCTCAGAAAGGCTAGGCTCTAGATTTTACCCGCTATTTTTCATTAAGTTTGGGTTTGCAGGTAGAAAATTACGGAGGAGGTGTGTAAGTGGTAGTTAAAGTATAATTTATCTAACTAATTTTAATCCACCTTCAGTTAAACTGTTTTTTTTTTTAATCTTTACAAATATTGATGATTAGGGCTAACTAACCCTCCCCTCCTTGTAACTAGAGAAAACTTAATATAAAAACTAGCTCAATTTTCTAAAATAAATGTCATTATACTGTAAGTAATAGAGTACAAGTGTTGCATTATTCTGTAAATTAGTCGCTAAAATATTATCCGTTTAAAGTCTGGAATTTTTCCAAAAAAAGTCTGGAATTTCATTTTCTAAAAGTGGTACGAACCCTTTCTAGCCTAATTATATTTTTAAAGGTTCCTATATATGTAATCATCTTCAAGAAATTGTATCAATTCTATGGTTTTCTCTTTTAATGTGTGACTAACCAATTTTCTGCAAGGTTCTGATGAAGATCCACTTCCAAAGGAGAAACCAAAAGGCAGGCAGAGAAAGAAAGAAAACCATACAAATGACTCGGGTAAAAGTTTTATTTAGCACATACGTTGCATGAATACTGACATTTATTATTTTCTTATACACAGAGTATAGAGGAAATATTGTAATCGTGCAAAAAAAAAAAAAAAGATTTGCAGAAATCTCATTGTTTTAGACGGAAGCTGGTCGTTTTCCCAAAAGACACTTGCCTGAATGCCGTTTGCCCGAAGGCCGATTTCCCGAATGGACACTTGCCCGAATTCGACAAATCCCCGAATTTACACTTGCCCATATGCGACAAATGCCTTAAAGCCACTTGCCCGAAGGCAGTGTGCCCAAAAAATGTTAGTATTAGAAAATAAATGTTACCAAATAGACATTATTAATCAATTCAAGTTTGAAATTTTGATAACAAATACATTTCTAAGCATAAAAACAACAATGTTTATATATTTTTTTTAATTAAGCTTTAATTTTTGAGAAAGTGATGTAAAAAAATCTTTTTTCTTTATTAAATATAAGGTGATGTTGGCAGCTGTGTCTTTACACTCTTTTAATAAATGTTTTGAACACCTTGCTTAGCCGACATGTTGCATTGGTTGTATAGCGCTTATGACATGGTGTAGGCGGCGTGGTGTCTCGCATCATTGAACAGAGGTGCGTTTTTGTTGGATTTTTTTTGTTTTGTTTAACATGTGTGGTGATCATTTCACAAAGAACAAGGCATGGTCTAGGTGGCAAATTTAAGAACTAAAGATAGTCAATTATATTTTATCTCCATTTAATGCACCTCGTTTAGACAATGTGTTGAAGCGATTACTGAATAAAGAAAGCAAAATTCATTTTAAAATCCTGAGATAAATGAAAATGGAATTTTTGTCTTGTTTCAAAGATCGGAAAGAAAATATGTTTGTACACTTTTTATATTTTGCAAATACAAATTAATTAAGAATGTCTGTGTTCGGGCAAGTGTCCATTCGGGCATTTGTCACATTTAGGCAAGTGTCCATTCCGGCATTTGTCACATTTGGGCAAGTGTCCATTCGGGCATTTGTCACATTTGGGCAAGTGTCCATTCGGGCATTTGTCACATTTGGGCAAGTGTCCATTCCGGCATTTGTCACATTTGGGCAAGTGTCCATTCGGGCATTTGTCACATTCTTGCAAGTGTCCATTCCGGCATTTGTCACATTTGGGCAAGTGTCCATTCGGGCATTTGTCACATTCTTGCAAGTGTCCATTCCGGCATTTGTCACATTCGGGCAAGTGTCCATTCGGGCATTTGTCACATTTGGGCAAGTGTCCATTCCGGCATTTGTCACATTCTTGCAAGTGTCCATTCTGGCATTTGTCACATTTGGGCAAGTGTCCATTCCGGCATTTGTCACATTCTTGCAAGTGTCCATTCCGGCATTTGTCACATTCGGGCAAGTGTCCATTCGGGCATTTGTCACATTTGGGCAAGTGTCCATTCCGGCATTTGTCACATTCGGGCAAGTGTCCATTCGGGCATTTGTCACATTTGGGCAAGTGTCCATTCCGGCATTTGTCACATTTGGGCAAGTGTCCATTCGGGCATTTGTCACATTTGGGCAAGTGTCCATTCCGGCATTTGTCACATTTGGGCAAGTGTCCATTCCGGCATTTGTCACATTTGGGCAAGTGTCCATTCCGGCATTTGTCACATTTGGGCAAGTGTCCATTCCGGCATTTGTCACATTCGGGCATTTGTCCATTCTGGCATTTGTCACATTTGGGCAAGTGTCCATTCCGGCATTTGTCACATTCGGGCATTTGTCCATTCTGGCATTTGTCACATTTGGGCAAGTGTCCATTCGGGCATTTGTCACATTTGGGCCAGTGTCCATTGGGGTAAACAGCATTTGGGCAAGTGTCTTTCAGGAATTTATCGTAGACTCGTTTTAGACCTCCCTGAGTAGGAAGAACTTATTTTTGCAATCTTGTCTGTGTGTGTGTGTCTCTGAACATGATAACTTGAGTACCATTAAAATTTCATATATAATTATTATATCAAATTTATAGTTCTGTATCAACTTTTTGGCAATTTCTGGTCACCGGAAGTGAAACTTATTCTACTTTTCAATTTTTCAAAAGTCTAGGGTTAGGGTTAGTATAACTTGAGTTCTGTTTCTGATAAATAGATGAAACTTCACATATAAGTAAAAGATCTTATCCTCTGTTTTCTTTCAAATTTTGAGTAATTTCCGGTGACTGGAAATAGTACTTTATGCTATTTAAAAAAATGCATATGATTTTATAAAGTACTAATGTCCTGTAATATCAAAATGTATACCTGCATTGATTGCAGTACAGTTAGTGTGTTATTCTTTTTTCCACAAGATCTATTCTATATTAAAAAGTTCAAGTATTAAAAATTAATTGAAAGGCATGTGCATATCCCCTGTGGTGTATTATAAGAATACGAGCCGACCCGCGACATATCATACGCCGCTATTTAGTTGTTTTTTCTACTTTTCAGTCATTCTTAATTTGTGAATTCGACAGTACCAATGCTGCCACTGAAAATATTTGCTTTAAAACACTAAACCCCCATCTCCCCCCCCCCCCCCCCCCCCCGTGAAAGCAGCCTCCTCTTAATTACCTCCTCTAAGTTTAAAATAGTTTCAAACTGAATTATCTGCCCCTAATAGCCGTCAGCAAACTAAACATTTAGTGTGAACTACAACTCATCTGACCATGTGAAGGGGGTGGGGGGGTGGTAGCGATGGAGAGGAAGAGAGGGGACTGCAAGGCGCGCGCTTGCAGCTTGTTTTCTAACGGCTCCCAGAAGAGAATTATATATATATATAGATTTGAGAAAGTTGAGGGGAGATCACTCTTGCTTTATTTATGGAATACTGTTATGTTTTTTTAATTTGTGACCTTGAATGTTATGAGGTTGTGTTGTGTTAGTTTGTGATTCATGTTGGATAATTTGCTGATGGTTTTTATCTTTGATTAATGTAGACATTGTTGAATGATGAGTCAAGTTTGAAACAATGGGTCTCTCCATGATTTTTAGATGAAGAAAGAAAACTGACAGCTTTGGATAAGTTTGTCATTCACAAGAGAAATGTGAAGGGCTCAGCAGAAGCTCCTGTGAGAACACCTGTGAGTGTTGTTGACTTTTTTGGATCAGGGAATACAAGCAGGTGTCAGCGCACAACGGCCGTGAGCAAGCGTAAACATGGGGATACAGTGGAGAAGGTGGGCAATTTCTTCTACTGCATAGCTCTAATATTTCAAGCACCAATTTCTTCTACTGCATAGCTCTAATATTTGTAAACATCGGGATACATTGGAGAAGGTGGGCAATTTCTTCTACTGCATAGCTCTAATATTTCAAGCACCAATTTCTTATACTGCATAGCTCTAATATTTCAAGCACCAATTTCTTATACTGCATAGCTCTATTATTTCAAGCACCAATTTCTTCTACTGCATAGCTCTAATATTTCAAGCACCAATTTCTTATACTGCATAGCTCTAATATTTCAAGCACCAATTTCTTATACTGCATAGCTCTAATATTTCAAGCACCAATTTCTTCTACTGCATAGCTCTAATATTTCAAGCACCAATTTCTTCTACTGCATAGCTCTAATATTTCAAGCACCAATTTCTTCTACTGCATAGCTCTAATATTTCAAGCACCAATTTCTTATACTGCATAGCTCTAATATTTCAAGCACCAATTTCTTATACTGCATAGCTCTAATATTTCAAGCACCAATTTCTTATACTGCATAGCTCTAATATTTCAAGCACCAATTTCTTCTACTGCATAGCTCTAATATTTGTAAACATGGGGATATAGTGGAGAAGGTGGGCAATTTCTTCTACTGCATAGCTCTACTATTTCGAGCACCAATTTCTTCTACTGCATAGCTCTAATATTTGTAAACATTGGGATACATTGGAGAAGGTGGGCAATTTCTTCTACTGCATAGCTCTAATATTTGTAAGCATCGGGATACATTGGAGAAGGTGGGCAATTTCTTATACTGCATAGCTCTAATATTTGTAAACATGGGGATACAGTGGAGAAGGTGGGCAATTTCTTCTACTGCATAGCTCTAATATTTGTAAGCATCGGGATACATTGGAGAAGGTGGGCAATTTCTTCTACTGCATAGCTCTAATATTTCAAGCACCAATTTCTTCTACTGCATAGCTCTAATATTTCAAGCACCAATTTCTTATACTGCATAGCTCTAATATTTCAAGCACCAATTTCTTCTACTGCATAGCTCTAATATTTCAAGCACCAATTTCTTCTACTGCATAGCTCTAATATTTGTAAACATGGGGATACAACGGAGAAGGTGGGCAATTTCTTATGGGGATACAGTGTAGAAGGTGGGCAATTTCTTCTACTGCATAGCTCTAATATTTCAAGCACCAATTTCTTCTACTGCATAGCTCTCATATTTCAAGCACCAATTTCTTATACTGCATAGTTCTATTATTTCAAGCACCAATTTCTTATACTGCATAGCTCTAATATTTGTAAACATGGGGATACAGTGGAGAAGGTGGGCAATTTCTTCTACTGCATAGCTCTATTATTTCAAGCACCAATTTCTTATACTGCATAGCTCTATTATTTGTAAACATGGGGATACAGTGGAGAAGGTGGGCCATTTCTTCTACTGCATAGCTCTGTTATTTCAAGCACCAATTTCTTATACTGCATAGCTCTATTATTTCAAGCACCAATTTCTTATACTGCATAGCTCTATTATTTCAAGCACCAATTTCTTATACTGCATAGCTCTAATATTTCAAGCACCAATTTCTTATACTGCATAGCTCTAATATTTCAAGCACCAATTTCTTATACTGCATAGCTCTATTATTTCAAGCACCAATTTCTTATACTGCATAGCTCTATTATTTCAAGCACCAATTTCTTATACTGCATAGCTCTAATATTTCAAGCACCAATTTCTTCTACTGCATAGCTCTAATATTTCAAGCACCAATTTCTTATACTGCATAGCTCTAATATTTCAAGCACCAATTTCTTATACTGCATAGCTCTAATATTTCAAGCACCAATTTCTTATACTGCATAGCTCTAATATTTCAAGCACCAAGTTCTTATACTGCATAGCTCTAATATTTCAAGCACCAATTTCTTATACTGCATAGCTCTATTATTTCAAGCACCAATTTCTTATACTGCATAGCTCTAATATTTCAAGCACCAATTTCTTATACTGCATAGCTCTATTATTTCAAGCACCAATTTCTTATACTGCATAGCTCTATTATTTCAAGCACCAATTTCTTCTACTGCATAGCTCTAATATTTCAAGCACCAATTTCTTATACTGCATAGCTCTAATATTTCAAGCACCAATTTCTTACACTGCATAGCTCTAATATTTCAAGCACCAATTTCTTATACTGCATAGCTCTATTATTTCAAGCACCAATTTAATATACTGCATAGCTCTATTATTTCAAGCACCAATTTCTTATACTGCATAGCTCTAATATTTCAAGCACCAATTTCTTATAATGCATAGCTCTATTATTTCAAGCACCAATTTCTTATACTGCATAGCTCTATTATTTCAAGCACCAATTTGTTATACTGCATAGCTCTATTATTTCAAGCACCAATTTCTTCTACTGCATAGCTCTAATATTTCAAGCACCAATTTCTTATACTGCATAGCTCTATTATTTCAAGCACCAATTTCTTATACTGCATAGCTCTATTATTTCAAGCACCAATTTCTTATACTGCATAGCTCTAATATTTGTAAACATGGGGATACAGCGGAGAAGGTGGGCAATTTCTTATTGGGATACAGTGGAGAAGGTGGGCAATTTCTTCTACTGCATAGCTCTAATATTTCAAGCACCAATTTCTTCTACTGCATAGCTCTAATATTTCAAGCACCAATTTCTTCTACTGCATAGCTCTATTATTTCAAGCACCAATTTCTTATACTGCATTCTATATTATAGTTTCGCTGTCTGTCTATCTATCTATCTGACAAGAACGCTCTAGAGAAAACACAAGCAAAATAAAAACATGCACAGTAATTCAAAAAACGAAGTATGACGCGGTCACATTTAGCTTAGAGCAAGCCGAGAGTGTACGCAATTGTATGACGTCATTGATTTTCGAGTAAACATTGAATAAAAAGGAAATTTTGTCTAATCTAGGTGGTTTGCGTGAAGATTTTCTTTTATACAATTCTTTCATACAATTCTTCGGGTAGGGGCGAAGCCCCACCCCCGCGTAAAAACGTCTGAGGCCCCCCCCCCCCCCCCCCCGCCCGCCCCAACTCAAAAGAAATGTCGTAATCGATACTCTATAATAAAATTATCGCCTAATTAAGGTGTCTAATCTAAAAAGTGGTTTTCTTGCAATTTCTTTAATGCAATTCTTCGGGTAGTGGCTAAGCGCGACACCAGTGTTTCTTTCAGACTTTTTCCTCCCCGGAGAGGGGTGGGGGTAATTGAAATTTTCGGGGGCGGGGGTAGAATTTTCGGGGAGGGGGGCGGACACTGGAAAAAGTATATAATTATATTTCATTGAATAAGACGGTAGACATGTTTTTTTTGGGGGTGGGGGGGGGGGGTGGTTTCCTCATCGATACTCTATAATAAAATTACCGCCTAATTAATGTGTCTAATCTAAAAAGTGGTTTTCTTGCAATTTCTTTAATGCAATTCTTCGCGTAGTGGCTAAGCGCGACACCAGTGTTTCTTTCAGACTTTTTCCTCCCCGGAGAGGGGTGGGGGTACTTGAAATTTTCGGGGGCGGGGGTAGAATTTTCGGGGAGGGGGCGGACACTGGAAAAAGTATATAATTATATTTCGTTGAATGGGACGGTAGACATGTTTTTTTGGGGGGTGGGGGGGGGGGGGGTTAGTTTAGAGAAAAGAGACAGCACTATTAACCTAGCGCCCGGTGTATCCTTCCTCAAATGGCCATTTTTCTCGTAGCTCTAATATTTGTAAACATGGGGATACAGCGGAGAAGGTGGGCAATTTCTTCTACTGCATAGCTCTATTATTTCAAGCACCAATTTCTTATACTGCATAGCTCTATTATTTCAAGCACCAATTTCTTATACTGCATAGCTCTAATATTTCAAGCACCAATTTCTTATACTGCATAGCTCTATTATTTCAAGCACCAATTTCTTATACTGCATAGCTCTAATATTTCAAGCACCAATTTCTTCTACTGCATAGCTCTAATATTTCAAGCACCAATTTCTTCTACTGCATAGCTCTAATATTTCAAGCACCAATTTCTTCTACTGCATAGCTCTAATATTTCAAGCACCAATTTCTTATACTGCATAGCTCTAATATTTCAAGCACCAATTTCTTATACTGCATAGCTCTATTATTTCAAGCACCAATTTCTTATACTGCATAGCTCTAATATTTCAAGCACCAATTTCTTATACTGCATAGCTCTATTATTTCAAGCACCAATTTCTTCTACTGCATAGCTCTAATATTTCAAGCACCAATTTCTTCTACTGCATAGCTCTAATATTTCAAGCACCAATTTCTTCTACGGCATAGCTCTAATATTTCAAGCACCAATTTCTTATACTGCATAGCTCTATTATTTCAAGCACCAATTTCTTATACTGCATAGCTCTTATATTTCAAGCACCAATTTCTTCTACTGCATAGCTCTAATATTTCAAGCACCAATTTCTTATACTGCATAGCTCTAATATTTCAAGCACCAATTTCTTCTACTGCATAGCTCTAATATTTCAAGCACCAATTTCTTCTACTGCATAGCTCTTATATTTCAAGCACCAATTTCTTCTACTGCATAGCTCTATTATTTCAAGCACCAATTTCTTATACTGCATAGCTCTAATATTCCAAGCACCAATTTCTTATACTGCATAGCTCTAATATTTCAAGCACCAATTTCTTATACTGCATAGGTCTAATATTTCAAGCACCAATTTCTTATACTGCATAGCTCTAATATTTCAAGCACCAATTTCTTATAATGCATAGCTCTATTATTTCAAGCACCAATTTCTTATAATGCATAGCTCTATTATTTCAAGCACCAATTTCTTATACTGCATAGCTCTATTATTTCAAGCACTCATTTGCAGTGGTCTGTGCCACCCAACTTTTTTTATGCTATTAAATTCATTTGACAACTAGAGCCTTTTTCAGGGTCATGAAATAAACGAGTATCTCAAATTTTAACTGTAAAGTTTTTAAAAAAAAGTTTTGGTAGTTTTCATGGCTCAGAAGTGCAAATACCAGATGGGTTTAAGAAAGCCAGAATTCATTCATTTCACACTTTTATTCCCATCCATCTTTTGTCTGGAATATTTTGTCTTTGAGATAATTTACTGGGATGATCAAGTAGACTTGACATTTTGTTTTCTAGGATGATCAAGTAGACTTGACATTTGATGAGGAATGTCATGATGATGAGGATTTTCTAAAGACACTCGACCAGTTAGATGGACCAAATGTTAAAAAAGTTAGTCGATATCAGTTATGGTCAGTTAAAATAGTTAGATGGACCACTAGCTACAACAGTTTAAAAATTATTTGAATCTTCTCTCAATCCATTGTGTAAAAACAAATGCCTTGGTTGTGCAGGTCAAAGTTGAAGAAGAAAACCCAGCACTAGCCACAGAAACCTGTAAGTAGTTTGTTCTAGACTAACAGAACTGTTCCTCAAGTAGTTTGTCTATAACTTCTATTTCATAGGGAAAAAAAAGTAGTAAAATTGTTTTCATTGCAAGCTTTTATATTATCATCTTTATCCTTCAAAAAATAGATAATAAATTATTTTCTTAATAATCACTGTTTAAAAAGCTATGCAGAAAGCATTTGTCGCTTCTAACATTATTGTAAAGGTATTCAATAGATAATATAGTAACCCATGTTTTTTATAGTTTTCTTTGTAGTGCAGCTTTTGACGCACCGTTTGGTCAGTTGGGTGCACCGTCTGGTCAGTTTGATGCACCGTTTGGTCACTTTGGTGCACCGTCTGGTCAGTTTGATGCAATCTGGTCAGTTTGGTGCACCGTTTGGTCACTTTGGTGCACTGTCTGGTCAGTTTGGTGCACCGTTTAGTCACTTTGGTGCACTGTCAGGTCACTTTGGTGCACCATCTGGTCACTTTGGTGCAAGTTCGGGTCAGTTTGGTGCAACGTTTAGTCACTTTGGTGCACTCTCTGGTCAGTTTGGTGCACCATCTGGTCACTTTGGTGCAAGTTCGGGTCAGTTTGGTGCACTCTCTGGTCAGTTTGGTGCACAGTCAGGTCACTTTGGTGCACCGTCAGGTCGCTTTGGTGCACTGTCTGGAGAGCCTTGTTTAGATTTTATTTAGCAAGTCTTGCTGACAAACTTTTATTTAGCAAGTCTTGCTGACAAACTTTTATTTAGCAAGTCTTGCTGACAAACTTTTATTTAGCAAGTCTTGCTGACAAACTTTTATTCAGCAAGTCTTGCTGACAAACTTTTATTTAGCAAGTCTTGCTGACAAACTTTTATTTAGCAAGTCTTGCTGACAAATATTTAGCAAGTCTTGCTGACAAACTTTTATTTAGCAAGTCTTGCTGACAAACTTTTATTTAGCAAGTCTTGCTGACAAACTTTTATTTAGCAAGTCTTGCTGACAAACTTTTATTTAGCAAGTCTTGCTGACAAACTTTTATTTAGCAAGTCTTGCTGACAAACTTTTATTTAGCAAGTCTTGCTGACAAACTGGCAAGCAAGATCAAACAAAGGGAAGAGCATTGCGTGGCAAATTTAAAGGAAGAAACACAGCCAGCAAGGGAACATTTAAAAACAGTAAGTACTTACAGCTTGTGCTTGTGATTTCAGCCTTGAACTTCCAACTTTACAGGCGTATCTTTTTTTTTACCTGAACTTCCAACTTTACAGGCATATCTTTTTTTTTACCTGAACTTCCAACTTTACAGGCATATCTTTTTTTTTACCTGAACTTTCAACTTTACAGGCGTATCTTTTTTTTTACCTGAACTTCCAACTTTACAGGCGTATCTTTTTTTTTACCTGAACTTTCAACTTTACAGGCATATCTTTTTTTTTACCTGAACTTCCAACTTTACAGGCATATCTTTTTTTTACCTGAACTTCCAACTTTACAGGCGTATCTTTTTTTTTACCTGAACTTCCAACTTTACAGGCGTATCTTTTTTTTTACCTGAACTTCCAACTTTACAGGCGTATCTTTTTTTTTACCTGAACTTTCAACTTTACAGGCATATCTTTTTTTTTACCTGAACTTCCAACTTTACAGGCATATCTTTTTTTTTACCTGAACTTTCAACTTTACACACGTATCTTTTTTTTTACCTGAACTTCCAACTTTACAGGCGTATCTTTTTTTTTACCTGAACTTTCAACTTTACAGGCATATCTTTTTTTTTACCTGAACTTCCAACTTTACAGGCATATCTTTTTTTTACCTGAACTTCCAACTTTACAGGCGTATCATTTTTTTTACCTGAACTTCCAACTTTACAGGCGTATCTTTTTTTTTACCTGAACTTCCAACTTTACAGGCGTATCTTTTTTTTTACCTGAACTTTCAACTTTACAGGCATATCTTTTTTTTTACCTGAACTTCCAACTTTACAGGCATATCTTTTTTTTACCTGAACTTTCAACTTTACAGGCGTATCTTTTTTTTTACCTGAACTTCCAACTTTACAGGCATATCTTTTTTTTTACCTGAACTTTCAACTTTACAGGCATATCTTTTTTTTTACCTGAACTTCCAACTTTACAGGCATATCTTTTTTTTTACCTGAACTTCCAACTTTACAGGCATATCTTTTTTTTTTACCTGAACTTCCAACTTTACAGGCATATCTTTTTTTTTACCTGAACTTCCAACTTTACAGGCATATCTTTTTTTTTACCTGAACTTCCAACTTTACAGGCATATCTTTTTTTTTTACCTGAACTTCCAACTTACCCTTAGACTTAGGGTTATAGTTTTGTCTATTTTAATTAGGGTTCTGGTAAGAAAAAGGTAAGCAAAAAAGAAAAGATTTACACCATGGAGGTAACCAAACCAGCTGACAAGGTCAAGGTTGAATCACCACCACAAGATGAGATCAAATTGACACCAGACACCAAACATCTGAAAATTCTAGCAACAACAAAGAGCCCTACAGAGTCAGCTGATCTAGATGAAGTAAGGCACCAACTTAATCTCTTTATTTTAAAACAGAAATATTTGATCACAAATTTAACATGGACATTTAAAGCCCAACTGTCACATGGACATTTAAAATCCACATGTCACATAGACATTTAAAGCCCAACTTTTCCAATGACAACATCTTGTATTACAGAGTGGCTTTGGGAGAAAAGGAATCTCAGGATTTCAAGCATTCAAAGCCAGGTCAGGACCAGCAGCCCTAGGCTCTAAAGACATCCCAGAGGTGAGTTTCTCATGCATGGCTAGCATAGCTCACTCTCACCAATCCCTATCCCAGAGGTGTGTTTCTCATGCATGGCTAGCATAGCTCACTCTCACCAATCCCTATCCCAGAGGTGTGTTTCTCATGCATGGCTAGCATAGCTCACTCTCACCAATCCCTAACCCAGAGGTGTGTTTCTCATGCATGGCTAGCATAGCTCACTCTCACCAATCCCTATCCCAGAGGTGTGTTTCTCATGCATGGCTAGCATAGCTCACTCTCACCAATCCCTATCCCGGAGGTGTGTTTCTCATGCATGGCTAGCATAGCTCACTCTCACCAATCCCTATCCCAGAGGTGTGTTTCTCATGCATGGCTAGCATAGCTCACTCTCACCAATCCCTATCCCGGAGGTGTGTTTCTCATGCATGGCTAGCATAGCTCACTCTCACCAATCCCTATCCCAGAGGTGAGTTTCTCATGCATGGCTAGCATAGCTCACTCTCACCAATCCCTAACCCTATCCCAGAGGTGTGTTTCTCATGCATGGCTAGCATAGCTCACTCTCACCAATCCCTAACCCTATCCCAGAGGTGTGTTTCTCATGCATGGCTAGCATAGCTCACTCTCACCAATCCCTATCCCAGAGGTGTGTTTCTCATGCATGGCTAGCATAGCTCACTCTCACAAATCCCTAACCCTATCCCAGAGGTGTGTTTCTCATGCATGGCTAGCATAGCTCACTCTCACCAATCCCTATCCCAGAGGTGTGTTTCTCATGCATGGCTAGCATAGCTCACTCTTAGCATTCAGGTCTATTGGCACACAATCAGTCCATTGCTTTCATTTGATTCATGTCTTATGTCAGCTGTAAGAAAACCATTTGTCTTCATTGAAGGGAGCTGAGAATTGTCTAGAAGGCTTGACCTTTGTTATCACTGGAGTCTTGGACTCCATTGAAAGAGATGAAGCCAAGTCGCTGATAGAGAGGCATGGAGGAAAGGTGACAGCTAGCATCAGTGGCAGGACCAGCTTTCTTGTTGTAGGCAGGGAGCCAGGTCAGAGTAAAATAACAAAGGTAAGTTTACAATTGGTCAAGCTTTTGAATTGGTGGTGGTCAAACTTTTGTGTTGCTGGTGGTCACACTTTTGTGTTGCTGGTGGTCAAACTTTTGTGTTGCTGGTGGTCAAACTTTTGTGTTGCTGGTGGTCAAACTTTTGTGTTGCTGGTTAAACTTTTGTGTTGCTGGTGGTCAAACTTTTGTGTTGCTGGTGGTCAAACTTTTGTGTTGCTGGTCAAACTTTTGTGTTGCTGGTCAAGCTTTTGTGTTGCTGGTCAAACTTTTGTGTTGCTGGTGGTCAAACTTTTGTGTTGCTGGTGGTCAAACTTTTGTGTTGCTGGTCAAACTTTTGTGTTGCTGGTCAAGCTTTTGTGTTGCTGGTCAAACTTTTGTGTTGCTGGTGGTCAAACTTTTGTGTTGCTGGTCAAACTTTTGTGTTGCTGGTGGTCAAACTTTTGTGTTGCTGGTGGTCAAACTTTTGTGTTGCTGGTCAAGCTTTTGTGTTGCTGGTGGCCAAACTTTTGAGTTGGTGGTGGTTAATCTTTTGAGTTGGTGGTGGTTAATCTTTTGAGTTGGTGGTTAAACTTTTGAGTTGGTGGTTGAACTTTTGTGTTGCTGGTCAAACTTTTGTGTTGGTGGTGGTCAAACTTTTGAGTTGCTGGTCAAACTTTTGAGTTGCTGGTGGTCAAACTTTTGAGTTGGTGGTGGTCAAACTTTTGTGTTGCTGGTGGTCAAACTTTTGTGTTGCTGGTGGTCAAACTTTTGTGTTGGTGGTCAAACTTTTGTGTTGCTGGTGGTCAAACTTTTGTGTTGGTGGTCAAACTTTT
The DNA here is from genome assembly GCF_028476545.2 of Physella acuta. NCBI lineage: Eukaryota > Metazoa > Mollusca > Gastropoda > Physidae > Physella > Physella acuta. The sequence continues at coordinate 1,181,255 of NW_026731924.1, read as the reverse complement.
GTGTTGCTGGTCAAACTTTTGTGTTGCTGGTGGTCAAACTTTTGTGTTGCTGGTGGTCAAACTTTTGTGTTGCTGGTGGTCAAACTTTTGTGTTGCTGGTCAAACTTTTGTGTTGCTGGTGGTCAAACTTTTGTGTTGCTGGTGGTCAAACTTTTGTGTTGCTGGTGGTCAAACTTTTGTGTTGCTGGTCAAACTTTTGTGTTGCTGGTGGTCAAACTTTTGTGTTGCTGGTGGTCAAACTTTTGTGTTGCTGGTCAAACTTTTGTGTTGCTGGTGGTCAAACTTTTGTGTTGCTGGTGGTCAAACTTTTGTGTTGCTGGTGGTCAAACTTTTGTGTTGCTGGTCAAGCTTTTGTGTTGCTGGTGGCCAAACTTTTGAGTTGGTGGTGGTTAATCTTTTGAGTTGGTGGTGGTTAATCTTTTGAGTTGGTGGTTAAACTTTTGAGTTGGTGGTTGAACTTTTGTGTTGCTGGTCAAACTTTTGTGTTGGTGGTGGTCAAACTTTTGAGTTGCTGGTCAAACTTTTGAGTTGCTGGTGGTCAAACTTTTGAGTTGCTGGTGGTCAAACTTTTGTGTTGCTGGTGGTCAAACTTTTGTGTTGCTGGTGGTCAAACTTTTGAGTTGCTGGTGGTCAAACTTTTGTGTTGCTGGTGGTCAAACTTTTGTGTTGCTGGTGGTCAAACTTTTGAGTTGCTGGTGGTCAAACTTTTGTGTTGCTGGTCAAACTTTTGTGTTGCTGGTGGTCAAACTTTTGTGTTGCTGGTGGTCAAACTTTTGTGTTGCTGGTGGTCAAACTTTTGTGTTGGTGGTGGTCAAACTTTTGTGTTGCTGGTGGTCAAACTTTTGTGTTGCTGGTGGTTAAACTTTTGTGTTGCTGGTGGTCAAACTTTTGTGTTGCTGGTCAAACTTTTGTGTTGCTGGTGGTCAAACTTTTGTGTTGCTGGTGGTCAAACTTTTGTGTTGCTGGTGGTCAAACTTTTGTGTTGCTGGTGGTCAAACTTTTGTGTTGCTGGTCAAACTTTTGTGTTGCTGGTGGTCAAACTTTTGTGTTGCTGGTGGTCAAACTTTTGTGTTGCTGGTGGTCAAACTTTTGTGTTGCTGGTCAAACTTTTGTGTTGCTGGTGGTCAAACTTTTGTGTTGCTGGTGGTCAAACTTTTGTGTTGCTGGTCAAACTTTTGTGTTGCTGGTGGTCAAACTTTTGTGTTGCTTGTCAAACTTTTGTGTTGCTGGTGGTCAAACTTTTGTGTTGCTGGTGGTCAAACTTTTGTGTTGCTGGTGGTCAAACTTTTGTGTTGCTGGTCAAACTTTTGTGTTGCTGGTCAAACTTTTGTGTTGCTGGTCAAACTTTTGTGTTGGTGGTGGTCAAACTTTTGTGTTGCTGGTCAAACTTTTGTGTTGCTGGTGGTCAAACTTTTGTGTTGCTGGTGGTCAAACTTTTGTGTTGCTGGTGGTCAAACTTTTGTGTTGCTGGTGGTCAAACTTTTGTGTTGCTGGTGGTCAAACTTTTGTGTTGGTGGTCAAACTTTTGTGTTGGTGGTGGTCAAACTTTTGTGTTGCTGGTCAAACTTTTGTGTTGCTGGTGGTCAAACTTTTGTGTTGCTGGTGGTCAAACTTTTGTGTTGCTGGTCAAACTTTTGTGTTGCTGGTGGTCAAACTTTTGTGTTGCTGGTGGTCAAACTTTTGTGTTGGTGGTCAAACTTTTGTGTTGCTGGTGGTCAAACTTTTGTGTTGGTGGTCAAACTTTTGTGTTGCTGGTCAAACTTTTGTGTTGCTGGTGGTCAAACTTTTGTGTTGCTGGTGGTCAAACTTTTGTGTTGCTGGTGGTCAAACTTTTGTGTTGCTGGTCAAACTTTTGTGTTGCTGGTGGTCAAACTTTTGTGTTGCTGGTGGTCAAACTTTTGTGTTGCTGGTGGTCAAACTTTTGTGTTGCTGGTCAAACTTTTGTGTTGCTGGTGGTCAAACTTTTGTGTTGCTGGTGGTCAAACTTTTGTGTTGCTGGTCAAACTTTTGTGTTGCTGGTGGTCAAACTTTTGTGTTGCTGGTGGTCAAACTTTTGTGTTGCTGGTGGTCAAACTTTTGTGTTGCTGGTGGTCAAACTTTTGTGTTGCTGGTCAAACTTTTGTGTTGCTGGTCAAACTTTTGTGTTGCTGGTGGTCAAACTTTTGTGTTGCTGGTGGTCAAACTTTTGTGTTGCTGGTCAAACTTTTGTGTTGCTGGTCAAGCTTTTGTGTTGCTGGTCAAACTTTTGTGTTGCTGGTGGTCAAACTTTTGTGTTGCTGGTCAAACTTTTGTGTTGCTGGTGGTCAAACTTTTGTGTTGCTGGTGGTCAAACTTTTGTGTTGCTGGTCAAGCTTTTGTGTTGCTGGTGGCCAAACTTTTGAGTTGGTGGTGGTTAATCTTTTGAGTTGGTGGTGGTTAATCTTTTGAGTTGGTGGTTAAACTTTTGAGTTGGTGGTTGAACTTTTGTGTTGCTGGTCAAACTTTTGTGTTGGTGGTGGTCAAACTTTTGAGTTGCTGGTCAAACTTTTGAGTTGCTGGTGGTCAAACTTTTGAGTTGCTGGTGGTCAAACTTTTGTGTTGCTGGTGGTCAAACTTTTGTGTTGCTGGTGGTCAAACTTTTGAGTTGCTGGTGGTCAAACTTTTGTGTTGCTGGTGGTCAAACTTTTGTGTTGCTGGTGGTCAAACTTTTGAGTTGCTGGTGGTCAAACTTTTGTGTTGCTGGTCAAACTTTTGTGTTGCTGGTGGTCAAACTTTTGTGTTGCTGGTGGTCAAACTTTTGTGTTGCTGGTGGTCAAACTTTTGTGTTGGTGGTGGTCAAACTTTTGTGTTGCTGGTGGTCAAACTTTTGTGTTGCTGGTGGTTAAACTTTTGTGTTGCTGGTGGTCAAACTTTTGTGTTGCTGGTCAAACTTTTGTGTTGCTGGTGGTCAAACTTTTGTGTTGCTGGTGGTCAAACTTTTGTGTTGCTGGTGGTCAAACTTTTGTGTTGCTGGTGGTCAAACTTTTGTGTTGCTGGTCAAACTTTTGTGTTGCTGGTGGTCAAACTTTTGTGTTGCTGGTGGTCAAACTTTTGTGTTGCTGGTGGTCAAACTTTTGTGTTGCTGGTCAAACTTTTGTGTTGCTGGTGGTCAAACTTTTGTGTTGCTGGTGGTCAAACTTTTGTGTTGCTGGTCAAACTTTTGTGTTGCTGGTGGTCAAACTTTTGTGTTGCTTGTCAAACTTTTGTGTTGCTGGTGGTCAAACTTTTGTGTTGCTGGTGGTCAAACTTTTGTGTTGCTGGTGGTCAAACTTTTGTGTTGCTGGTCAAACTTTTGTGTTGCTGGTCAAACTTTTGTGTTGCTGGTCAAACTTTTGTGTTGGTGGTGGTCAAACTTTTGTGTTGCTGGTCAAACTTTTGTGTTGCTGGTGGTCAAACTTTTGTGTTGCTGGTGGTCAAACTTTTGTGTTGCTGGTGGTCAAACTTTTGTGTTGCTGGTCAAACTTTTGTGTTGCTGGTCAAACTTTTGTGTTGCTGGTGGTCAAACTTTTGTGTTGCTGGTGGTCAAACTTTTGTGTTGCTGGTGGTCAAACTTTTGTGTTGCTGGTGGTCAAACTTTTGTGTTGCTGGTGGTCAAACTTTTGTGTTGCTGGTCAAACTTTTGTGTTGCTGGTGGTCAAACTTTTGTGTTGCTGGTGGTCAAACTTTTGTGTTGCTGGTGGTCAAACTTTTGTGTTGCTGGTGGTCAAACTTTTGTGTTGCTGGTCAAACTTTTGTGTTGCTGGTGGTCAAACTTTTGTGTTGCTGGTGGTCAAACTTTTGTGTTGCTGGTCAAACTTTTGTGTTGCTGGTGGTCAAACTTTTGTGTTGCTGGTCAAACTTTTGTGTTGCTGGTGGTCAAACTTTTGTGTTGCTGGTGGTCAAACTTTTGTGTTGCTGGTCAAACTTTTGTGTTGGTGGTGGTCAAACTTTTGTGTTGCTGGTCAAACTTTTGTGTTGCTGGTCAAACTTTTGTGTTGCTGGTCAAACTTTTGTGTTGCTGGTCAAACTTTTGTGTTGCTGGTGGTCAAACTTTTGTGTTGCTGGTGGTCAAACTTTTGTGTTGCTGGTCAAACTTTTGTGTTGCTGGTCAAACTTTTGTGTTGCTGGTGGTCAAACTTTTGTGTTGCTGGTCAAACTTTTGTGTTGCTGGTGGTCAAACTTTTGTGTTGCTGGTGGTCAAACTTTTGTGTTGCTGGTGGTCAAACTTTTGTGTTGCTGGTCAAACTTTTGTGTTGCTGGTGGTCAAACTTTTGTGTTGCTGGTGGTCAAACTTTTGTGTTGCTGGTGGTCAAACTTTTGTGTTGCTGGTGGTCAAACTTTTGTGTTGCTGGTGGTCAAACTTTTGTGTTGCTGGTGGTCAAACTTTTGTGTTGCTGGTGGTCAAACTTTTGTGTTGCTGGTGGTCAAACTTTTGTGTTGCTGGTCAAACTTTTGTGTTGCTGGTGGTCAAACTTTTGTGTTGCTGGTGGTCAAACTTTTGTGTTGCTGGTGGTCAAACTTTTGTGTTGCTGGTCAAACTTTTGTGTTGCTGGTGGTCAAACTTTTGTGTTGCTGGTGGTCAAACTTTTGTGTTGCTGGTGGTCAAACTTTTGTGTTGCTGGTCAAACTTTTGTGTTGCTGGTGGTCAAACTTTTGTGTTGCTGGTGGTCAAACTTTTGTGTTGCTGGTGGTCAAACTTTTGTGTTGCTGGTGGTCAAACTTTTGTGTTGCTGGTCAAACTTTTGTGTTGCTGGTCAAACTTTTGTGTTGCTGGTGGTCAAACTTTTGTGTTGCTGGTGGTCAAACTTTTGTGTTGCTGGTCAAACTTTTGTGTTGCTGGTGGTCAAACTTTTGTGTTGCTGGTCAAACTTTTGTGTTGCTGGTGGTCAAACTTTTGTGTTGCTGGTCAAACTTTTGTGTTGCTGGTGGTCAAACTTTTGTGTTGCTGGTGGTCAAACTTTTGTGTTGCTGGTGGTCAAACTTTTGTGTTGCTGGTGGTCAAACTTTTGTGTTGCTGGTGGTCAAACTTTTGAGTTGGTGGTGGTCAAACTTTTGTGTTGCTGGTGGTCAAACTTTTGTGTTGGTGGTTAAACTTTTGTGTTGCTGGTGGTCAAACTTTTGTGTTGCTGGTGGTCAAACTTTTGAGTTGGTGGTGGTCAAACTTTTGAGTTGCTGGTGGTCAAACTTTTGTGTTGCTGGTGGTCAAACTTTTGTGTTGCTGGTGGTCAAACTTTTGAGTTGGTGGTGGTCAAACTTTTGTGTTGCTGGTGGTCAAACTTTTGTGTTGGTGGTTAAACTTTTGTGTTGCTGGTGGTCAAACTTTTGTGTTGCTGGTGGTCAAACTTTTGAGTTGGTGGTGGTCAAACTTTTGAGTTGCTGGTGGTCAAACTTTTGTGTTGCTGGTGGTCAAACTTTTGTGTTGCTGGTCAAACTTTTGTGTTGCTGGTCAAACTTTTGTGTTGCTGGTGGTCAAACTTTTGTGTTGCTGGTGGTCAAACTTTTGTGTTGCTGGTCAAACTTTTGTGTTGCTGGTCAAACTTTTGTGTTGCTGGTGGTCAAACTTTTGTGTTGCTGGTGGTCAAACTTTTGAGTTGCTGGTGGTCAAACTTTTGTGTTGCTGGTCAAACTTTTGTGTTGCTGGTCAAACTTTTGTGTTGCTGGTCAAACTTTTGTGTTGCTGGTGGTCAAACTTTTGTGTTGCTGGTGGTCAAACTTTTGTGTTGGTGGTTAAACTTTTGTGTTGCTGGTGGTCAAACTTTTGAGTTGCTGGTGGTCAAACTTTTGAGTTGGTGGTGGTCAAACTTTTGAGTTGCTGGTGGTCAAACTTTTGTGTTGCTGGTGGTCAAACTTTTGTGTTGCTGGTGGTCAAACTTTTGTGTTGCTGGTGGTCAAACTTTTGTGTTGCTGGTCAAACTTTTGTGTTGCTGGTGGTCGAACTTTTGTGTTGCTGGTGGTTGAACTTTTGTGTTGCTGGTGGTCAAACTTTTGTGTTGCTGGTGGTTAAACTTTTGTGTTGCTGGTGGTCAAACTTTTGTGTTGCTGGTCAAACTTTTGTGTTGCTGGTGGTCAAACTTTTGTGTTGCTGGTGGTCAAACTTTTGTGTTGCTGGTGGTCAAACTTTTGTGTTGCTGGTGGTCAAACTTTTGAGTTGGTGGTGGTCAAACTTTTGTGTTGCTGGTGGTCAAACTTTTGTGTTGGTGGTTAAACTTTTGTGTTGCTGGTGGTCAAACTTTTGTGTTGCTGGTGGTCAAACTTTTGAGTTGGTGGTGGTCAAACTTTTGTGTTGCTGGTGGTCAAACTTTTGTGTTGCTGGTGGTCAAACTTTTGTGTTGCTGGTCAAACTTTTGTGTTGGTGGTGGTCAAACTTTTGTGTTGCTGGTGGTCAAACTTTTGTGTTGCTGGTCAAACTTTTGTGTTGCTGGTGGTCAAACTTTTGTGTTGCTGGTGGTCAAACTTTTGTGTTGCTGGTCAAACTTTTGTGTTGCTGGTTAAACTTTTGTGTTGCTGGTGGTCAAACTTTTGTGTTGCTGGTGGTCAAACTTTTGTGTTGCTGGTGGTCAAACTTTTGTGTTGCTGGTGGTTAAACTTTTGTGTTGCTGGTCAAACTTTTGTGTTGCTGGTGGTCAAACTTTTGAGTTGCTGGTGGTCAAACTTTTGAGTTGCTGGTGGTCAAACTTTTGTGTTGCTGGTGGTCAAACTTTTGTGTTGCTGGTGGTCAAACTTTTGAGTTGCTGGTGGTCAAACTTTTGTGTTGCTGGTGGTCAAACTTTTGTGTTGCTGGTCAAACTTTTGTGTTGCTGGTGGTCAAACTTTTGAGTTGCTGGTGGTCAAACTTTTGTGTTGCTGGTGGTCAAACTTTTGTGTTGCTGGTGGTCAAACTTTTGTGTTGCTGGTCAAACTTTTGTGTTGCTGGTGGTCAAACTTTTGTGTTGCTGGTCAAACTTTTGTGTTGCTGGTGGTCAAACTTTTGAGTTGCTGGTTAAACTTTTGTGTTGCTGGTGGTCAAACTTTTGTGTTGCTGGTGGTCAAACTTTTGAGTTGCTGGTCAAACTTTTGTGTTGCTGGTGGTCAAACTTTTGAGTTGCTGGTTAAACTTTTGTGTTGCTGGTGGTCAAACTTTTGTGTTGCTGGTTAAACTTTTGTGTTGCTGGTCAAACTTTTGTGTTGCTGGTGGTCAAACTTTTGTGTTGCTGGTGGTCAAACTTTTGTGTTGCTGGTGGTCAAACTTTTGTGTTGCTGGTGGTCAAACTTTTGTGTTGCTGGTGGTCAAACTTTTGTGTTGCTGGTCAAACTTTTGTGTTGCTGGTCAAACTTTTGTGTTGCTGGTGGTCAAACTTTTGTGTTGCTGGTGGTCAAACTTTTGTGTTGCTGGTGGTCAAACTTTTGTGTTGGTGGTTAAACTTTTGTGTTGCTGGTGGTCAAACTTTTGAGTTGCTGGTGGTCAAACTTTTGAGTTGCTGGTCAAACTTTTGAGTTGCTGGTGGTCAAACTTTTGTGTTGCTGGTGGTCAAACTTTTGTGTTGCTGGTGGTCAAACTTTTGTGTTGCTGGTGGTCAAACTTTTGTGTTGCTGGTGGTCAAACTTTTGTGTTGCTGGTGGTCAAACTTTTGTGTTGCTGGTGGTCAAACTTTTGAGTTGCTGGTTAAACTTTTGTGTTGCTGGTGGTCAAACTTTTGTGTTGCTGGTGGTCAAACTTTTGAGTTGCTGGTTAAACTTTTGTGTTGCTGGTGGTCAAACTTTTGTGTTGCTGGTGGTCAAACTTTTGAGTTGCTGGTGGTTAAACTTTTGTGTTGGTGGTCAAACTTTTGAGTTGCTGGTCAAACTTTTGTGTTGCTGGTGGTCAAACTTTTGTGTTGCTGGTGGTCAAACTTTTGTGTTGCTGGTGGTTAAACTTTTGAGTTGCTGGTTAAACTTTTGAGTTGCTGGTTAAACTTTTGAGTTGCTGGTTAAACTTTTGAGTTGCTGGTCAAACTTTTGTGTTGCTGGTGGTCAAACTTTTGTGTTGCTGGTGGTCAAACTTTTGTGTTGCTGGTGGTTAAACTTTTGAGTTGCTGGTTAAACTTTTGAGTTGCTGGTTAAACTTTTGAGTTGCTGGTTAAACTTTTGAGTTGCTGGTCAAACTTTTGAGTTGGTGGATAACTTAAAATTTGGTCAACTGAAAATAGTTTCAATGAGGCATTGACCCCATACAGTGAGGCATTGACCCCATACAGTGGCATTGACCCCATACAGTGTGGCATTGACCCCATACAACGTGGCATTGACCCCATACAGTGTGGCATTGACCCCATACAACGTGGCATTGACCCCATACAGTGTGGCATTGACCCCATACAGTGTGGCATTGACCCCATACAATGTGGCATTGACCCCATACAACGTGGCATTGACCCCATACAGTGTGGCATTGACCCCATACAATGTGGCATTGACCCCATACAGTGTGGCATTGACCCCATACAGTGTGGCATTGACCCCATACAGTGTGGCATTGACCCCATACAGTGTGGCATTGACCCCATACAGTGTGGCATTGACCCCATACAGTGTGGCATTGACCCCATACAGTGTGGCATTGACCCCATACAGTGTGGCATTGACCCCATACAGTGTGGCATTGACCCCATACAGTGTGGCATTGACCCCATACAGTGTGGCATTGACCCAATACAATGTGGCATTGACCCCATACAGTGTGGCATTGACCCCATAAGTATGGAAATATGTAGAAGATCTAAATCTAATGAGTTGAAAAACTCTCTAATTCCAAATTCTGATAGTTAAATAGCTTCAAGTTGAATAGACTGCTGGTCAGTACTAAATTGAAGACAAGACACATGTCCTCATTTTGTTTGAAGGGTAACCAGCTGAAAGTCAAGCAAGTAGATGAAGATCAGCTCTTTGATCTTATCCGATCCTTGCCTGGCAAAGTTTCCAAGTATGAAATTCAAGCCAAAGATCAAATTAAAAAGGTAAAACGTGTATTGTAATTGTGAAACAGACTACAATTAACTGCTAGGTAACATAGACTAGAGTTGACTGCTGGGTAACATAGACTAGATTTGACTGCTGGGTAACATAGACTAGAGTTGACTGCTGGGTAACATAGACTAGAGTTGACTGCTGGGTAAAAAAAGTAATCTTTTAAGTAATAATTTTGCGTGCGTATTAGTCTAGCTATAGCTTTATTTATACACATTAACATTTATATTAACATTTTTCGGGCAAACGGCCTTCGGACAAGTGTCCATTCAGGCGTTTGTCACATTCGGGCAAGTGTTCAGTAGGGCATTGGTAGCATTCGGGCATTTGTCGCATTTGGGCAAGGGTCCATTCAGGAAATCAGCATTTGGGCAAGTGTCTTTCGGGTAAATGTCCGGCTCCCAGAAGGGGGGGGGGGATACAAATTTTGAACTTTTCATAAATATATTTCTAACTGCTAATCTAAAATGATTTTTATCATTTCTGAAACAATGATTTGTGTTTGAATAAAATATTTGAACAACTTCAAGTCTAAAGATTCCTACTGGTTATATTCTTCAGGAGTCTTTGATAAAAGATACTCATTATGAAGGAGTAGGTAAGCATTCAAAAACTTTGAAGTTTGACGAAGCTACACCATCAGGACCTGCCAAGTGTTTATTTACTCAAATCAAAAGCACTCCACAAACCAGTTCAGCTGATGTATCTCCTCCATTAAACAAAGCAGACGGCCCCAGTTGCCCTGAGAGTTTGCTGTGGGTGGACAAACACAAGCCCACCTCACTCAAGAATATCATTGGCCAACAAGGGGAGAAAAGTAATGCCAGAAAGCTGCTTCACTGGCTGACTGCCTGGCATGAGAACATCATTGTTAAAAGACTTAAGGCTTCAGGTATGTTGGCTTGTCCTTGACCTCTCATGTCTGCAGGCAAGCAGGTCAAAAATAGGTGCTAACAATAGGTGCTAACAATAGGTGCTAACAATACTCCTGTGCAATATGAGTACATGATTGTTCCAATGGATTGAAAGCAAATTTGATCTAGTTGTCAGTTGTCCAATTGGTTCTACTCTAAAGCATTGCACTTTTTTGGGTTAGATTTTTTCTATTTATGTATTCTACTGCCCCTGGATAATTCATAGCAAGAGTATATACAGAATTTATGATACAATGACAGCTTCAACTCATTGACTATACAATATATTGAGTTACAAATTAGTACAGTGGGGAAAAAATGGATTCTGTATATAAATAAAACCAGAAGTGTGGGGGTGTGCTCAAGGATGTCCTACCCAGGATCTGAATTGGAGACTTTAGGGATAGCAGACGTGTGCCCTCACTCTATTAGCCTTATTAAAATAACTAGCCGTTGGTACCCGTTACACATAAATTATAGGACTATATATTTCAATGTTATACTTGTTTGGGAAAAATGTTACACGTGAATTATAAGACTATATATTTCAATGTTATACTTGTTTGGGAAAAATTTTTATAAAAAAAATTATTGGTCAAAACGCTATGTGCTCTACCACACGTTGAACAATATTAGTGACAAAGCAAAGAAATAACTAAACAGCTTAAAATCCGACACATTTAAAATCAAATAGGCGGCTACCAATACCTATTAAATTAAAACCAAATTATATACATTATTAGTCAACACAACACCATATTAAATGCACACACTGATTAAGAGACTTAAAATTAAGAGACTTCGTTAAAAACCCGGCTGTTCAATGGTAGTTGTGCTGTTTTTGTCTTTTAAAAACCTGGTTGTTCAATGGCAGTTATGCTGTTTTTGTCTTTTAAAAACCCGGCTGTTCAATGGTAGTTATGCTGTTTTTGTCTTTTAAAAACCTGGCTGTTCAATGGTAGTTATGCTGTTTTTGTCTTTTAAAAACCTGGCTGTTCAATGGTAGTTATGCTGTTTTTGTCTTTTAAAAACCTGGCTGTTCAATGGTAGTTATGCTGTTTTTGTCTTTTAAAAACCTGGCTGTTCAATGGTAGTTATGCTGTTTTTGTCTTTTAAAAACACTTATTTTGGCACAGCATGGATCTGACCACATTATTCCTTCATAGGAAGGAAGACAGAATCAGGTGAACTCTACTTCACCTGCCCCATGTCCCGCCAAGTCCCAATAGGCAACTTTATCATTCACATCTAATAAAAATTAACTTTGATGTGGTGTGTCTCGAACCCGTACCATCCACATGGTAACTATTTCACTATCATCTCAGCTATTTAGGCATTTCAGCTTAGGTGCAGAATAAGTGTAGTACTTTACTTGAGTTACGTGAATAGGCCCTATTATCTCAAATGAAACTTTATCCAAAATTACCTGATTCCATTAGCCAAACAAACAAAGATGTATATAAAATAATTAAGGCCTGAAATAGTTTAGTATAGAAGCTCATTATGGGCATAGATTCTAGATAGAGCTAGAGTCTAGATTTTGCTAGATCTAGATATAGAATCTAAATAGATAAAGTAAATTTTATAAGTTTAGGCCAAGAAAATTGTATACATTTCATAGTGTACGTCTTGAAGTTGATAAGTAGATGTATAGACCTAAACCAAATTTGAATGAAATAGCTCATTTCTTTATATTCTAAAATTGGAAGATGAGGCCATTAGTTTTGTGCTCTTTCCTTTGTTTAAACATTTGGCATGTGACATCATGCCGTATCTTTAGGTTCTCCATATATCGCTCAACATATTGATCACTTTGCCAAAAGATATTGAGGACAGAGAGAGAGAAGTGCGCACATGGTCTTTTATATATTAAGATAATTTTACTTTTATTAGGGTGTTAAATTAGCAATAGTGTGAAGTTAAGTATTAGTTAAATTAGTATAGGCTTTATATAAAGGTTAAGACTCGAAGCATAATTTTTTAAAACTCAAGTGAAAGATATACAAAGATAATCATAAATAAACATGACTCATTTATTTAGTCGCCACAATATGTCATGGCCAATTATGCAATTAAGTATTAAAAATTATTTTTTATTTAGAAAGGAAAAGCGACTTGGCAAAGTGTTGACTACACTATCACTTCATATACCAATATGAAATCTAAAATCATAAGTTTGTTTTGAAAGCAAAACCTATGCTTTTAATTTTGAATAATGATATAGTCTGTTTTAAAAAATGAAAATATTGGGTTTTTTTTTCAAAGCAGAAACAATGACTTTGTATTTTTCAGCAAGTTTTTTTGCTGGGGGTAAAGGAGATGGGTCAGGTAACAGAGCTGCGCTTCTTTCTGGACCCCCCGGGATTGGGAAAACTACAACTGCTACACTAGTCTGTAAGGTAAGGACATTAGTTAAATACATGCTACACTAGTCTGTAAGGTAAGGACATTAGTTAAATACATGCTACATTAGTCTGTAAGGTAAGGACATTAGTTAAATACATGCTACACTAGTCTGTAAGGTAAGGACATTAGTTACAACTAAATACATGCTAACTAGTCTGTAAGGTAAGGACATTAGTTACAACTAAATACATGCTACACTAGTCTGTAAGGTAAGGACATTAGTTAAATACATGCTACACTAGTCTATTGATTTAAATTTCTTGATATGCAACATGTCAGGATGTTCCTTTAGAAATAATGAATTAACGAAATAATGAATTCCAATGTAAAAACAGGAAGCCAAATTTTCCTATGTGGAACTCAATGCCTCAGACTGTAGAAGCAAACGAAGTCTGAAAGAAGTGGTCTCTGAATCTTTGAATAACCAGACTCTAATAGACTACATGGGAGAGAACTGTTCTAACACAGGCCAGAGACATTGCCTCATTATGGATGAAGTGGATGGGATGGCTGGTAATGAGGACAGAGGTGGTCTCAATGTAAGATTTATTGCTACACTTGGGGGAACTAATGCAGTTGATAAATAGTGATTTTTGTAGGAACTAATACAGTTTATAAATAATGATTTTTGTAGGAACTAATACAGTTTATAAATAATGATTTTTGTAGGAACTAATACAGTTGATCAAAATGATTTTTGTAGGAACTAATACAGTTGATAAAAATGATTTTTGTAGGAACTAATACAGTTTATAAATAATGATTTTTTGTAGGAACTAATACAGTTTATAAATAATGATTTTTGTAGGAACTAATACAGTTTATAAATAATGATTTTTGTAGGAACTAATACAGTTTATAAATAATGATTTTTGTAGGAACTAATACAGTTTATAAATAATGATTTTTGTAGGAACTAATACAGTTGATCAAAATGATTTTTGTAGGAACTTATACAGTTGATAAATAATGATTTTTGTAGGAACTAATACAGTTTATAAATAATGATTTTTGTTGTAACTGGTACAGTTGATAAATAATGATTTTTGTAGGAACTAATACAGTTTATAAATAATGATTTTTGTAGGAACTAATACAGTTGATCAAAATGATTTTTGTAGGAACTAATACAGTTGATAAATAATGATTTTTGTAGGAACTAATACAGTTTATAAATAATGATTTTTGTAGGAACTAATACAGTTGATAAATAATGATTTTTGTAGGAACTAATACAGTTTATAAATAATGATTTTTGTAGCTAGTACAGTAGATAAAAATGATTTTTCTAGGAACTAATACAGTTGATAAAAATTATTTTTGTAGGAACTGGTACAATTGATAAAAAGCACAAAGATACCTATCATCTGTATTTGCAATGATCGCAACTCAGTGAAGATGCGTTCCTTGTCTAACTACTGCCTAGACCTGCGGTTTACACGTCCAAAAGTTGAGCAGATCAAGGGGGCCATGATGTCCCTTGCATTCAAAGAAGGGGTTAAAGTCCCGCCTGCTGCATTGAATGAAATTATTTTAGCCTCAAACCACGACATCAGACAGGTGAGTCCAATTTATAACAGCTGAAAGGTATGTTTTATATTCATCCACATTTTTTCAGCAAGCCTTCTAAAACACTAGAATATTCTGATTGTTTTGACATTTTTCAGATTATTCACAACCTGTCTATGTGGAGTGTATCTGACAAAAATCTCACATTTGACCAAGTGAAGATGGATTCTTCCAAAGCACAAAAAGATGTCAAATTGGTAAGTAGTGCAGTACTTGTCTGAAGTAGTGAGGTACTTGTCTGAAGTAGTGAGGTACTTGTCTGAAGTAGTGAGGTACTTGTCTGAAGTAGCGAGGTACTTGTCTGAAGTAGTGCACTACTTGTCTGAAGTAGTGCGGTACTTGTCTGAAGTAGTGAGGTACTTGTCTGAAGTAGTGCAGTACTTGTCTGAAATGTTAGGGTACTTGTCTGAAGTAGTGAGGTACTTGTCTGGTGTAGTGCAGTACTTGCCTAAAGTAGTGTAGTACTTATCTGAAGTAGTGCAGTACTTGTCTGAAGTAGTGCAGTACTTGTCTGAAGTAGTGCAGTACTTGTCTGAAGTAGTGCAGTACTTGTCTAAAGTAGTAAGTTACTTGTCTGAAGTAGCGAGGTATTTGTCTGGAGTAGTGCAGTACTTGTCTGAAGTAGTGAGTTACTTGTCTGAAGTAGTGCAGTACTTGTCTGGAGTAGCAAAGTACTTGTCTGAAGTAGTGCAGTACTTGTCTGAAGTAGTGCAGTACTTGTCTGAAGTAGTGAGTTACTTGTCTGAAGTAGTGAGGTACTTGTCTGGATTAGTGCAGTACTTGTCTGAAGTATCAAGGTACTTGTCTGAAGTAGTGCAGTACTTGTCTGAAGTAGTGCAGTACTTGTCTGAAGTAGTGCAGTACTTGTCTGAAGTAGTGCAGTACTTGTCTGAAGTAGTGAGGTACTTGTCTGGAGTAGTGCAGTACTTGTCTAAAGTAGTGCAGTACTTGTCTGAAGTAGTGCAGTACTTGTCTGAAGTAGTGCAGTACTTGTCTGAAGTAGTGCAGTACTTGTCTGAAGTAGTGCATTACTTGTCTTAAGTAGTGAGTTACTTGTCTGAAGTAACGAGGTACTTGTCTGGAGTAGTGCAGTACTTGTCTGAAGTAGTGAGGTACTTGTCTGGAGTAGTGCAGTAATTGTCTGAAGTAGTGAGGTACTTGTCTGGAGTAGTGAGTTACTTGTCTGAAGTAGCAAGGTACTTGTCTGAAGTAGCGAGGTACTTGTCTGGAGTAGTGCAGTACTTGTCTGAAGAAGTGAGTTACTTGTCTGGAGTAGTGCAGTACTTGTCTGAAGTAGTGAGGTACTTGTCTGGAGTAGTGCAGTAATTGTCTGAAGTAGTGAGGTACTTGTCTGGAGTAGTGAGTTACTTGTCTGAAGTAGCGAGGTACTTGTTTGAAGTAGTGCAGTTCTTGTCTGGAGTAGTGCAGTACTTGTCTGAAGTAGTGAGGTACTTGTCTGGAGTAGTGCAGTACTTGTCTGAAGTAGTGCAGTAATTGTCTGAAGTAGTGCAGTACTTGTCTGAAGTAGTGCAGTGCTTGTCTGAAGTAGTGAGGTACTTGTCTGAAGTAGTGCAGTACTTGTCTGAAGTAGTGCAGTACTTGTCTGAAGTAGTGCAGTACTTGTCTGAAGTAGTGCAGTACTTGTCTGAAGTAGTGAGGTACTTGTCTGGAGTAGTGCAGTAATTGTCTGAAGTAGTGAGGTACTTGTCTGGAGTAGTGAGTTACTTGTCTGAAGTAGCGCAGTTCTTGTCTGAAGTAGTGCAGTACTTGTCTGAAGTAGTGAGGTACTTGTCTGAAGTAGTGAGGTACTTGTCTGAAGTAGTGCAGTACTTGTCTGAAGTAGTGCAGTACTTGTCTGAAGTAGTGCAGTACTTGTCTGAAGTAGTGCAGTACTTGTCTGAAGTAGTGCTTCCTTTACTAAAGGGGGCCCTGCTTCCTTTACTGGAGGGGCCCTTCTTCCTTTTGCTTCCTTTACTAGAGGGGCCCTGCTTCCTTTACTGGAGGGGCCCTGCTTCCTTTACTGGAGGGGCCCTGCTTCCTTTACTAGAGGGGCCCTGCTTCCTTTACTGGAGGGGCCCTGCTTCCTTTACTGGAGGGGCCCTGCTTCCTTTACTGGAGGGGCCCTGCTTCCTTTACTGGAGGGGCCCTGCTTCCTTTACTGGAGGGGCCCTGCTTCCTTTACTAGAGGGGCCCTGCTTCCTTTACTGGAGGGGCCCTGCTTCCTTTACTGGAGGGGCCCTGCTTCCTTTACTGGAGGGGCCCTGCTTCCTTTACTGGAGGGGCCCTGCTTCCTTTACTGGAGGGGGCCTGCTTCCTTTACTAGAGGGGCCCTTCTTCCTTTTGCTTCCTTTACTGGAGGGGCCCTTCTTCCTTTTGCTTCCTTTACTGGAGGGGGCCTGCTACCTTTACTGGAGGGGCCCTTTTTCCTTTTGCTTCCTTTACTGGAGGGGCCCTTCTTCCTTTTGCTTCCTTTACTGGAGGGGCCCTGCTTCCTTTACTGGAGGGGCCCTGCTTCCTTTACTAGAGGGGCCCTTCTTCCTTTTGCTTCCTTTACTGGAGGGGCCCTTCTTCCTTTTGCTTCCTTTACTGGAGGGGCCCTGCTTCCTTTACTGGAGGGGCCCTGCTTCCTTTACTGGAGGGGCCCTTCTTCCTTTATTCCTGGAGGGTCTCTGCTTCCTTTACTAGAGGGGCCCTGCTTCCTTTACTAGAGGGGCCCTGCTTCCTTTACTAGAGGGGCCCTGCTTCCTTTACTGGAGGGGCCCTGCTTCCTTTACTGGAGGGGCCCTGCTTCCTTTTGCTTCCTTTACTGGAGGGGCTCTTCTTCCTTTTGCTTCCTTTACTGGAGGGGCCCTTCTTCCTTTTGCTTCCTTTACTGGAGGGGGCCTGCTACCTTTACTGGAGGGGCCCTTTTTCCTTTTGCTTCCTTTACTGGAGGGGCCCTTTTTCCTTTTGCTTCCTTTACTGGAGGGGCCCTTCTTCCTTTTGCTTCCTTTACTGGAGGGGCCCTTCTTCCTTTTGCTTCCTTTACTGGAGGGGGCCTGCTACCTTTACTGGAGGGGCCCTTTTTCCTTTTGCTTCCTTTACTGGAGGGGCCCTTCTTCCTTTTGCTTCCTTTACTGGAGGGGCCCTGCTTCCTTTACTGGAGGGGCCCTGCTTCCTTTACTAGAGGGGCCCTTCTTTCTTTTGCTTCCTTTACTGGAGGGGCCCTTCTTCCTTTTGCTTCCTTTACTGGAGGGGCCCTGCTTCCTTTACTGGAGGGGCCCTGCTTCCTTTACTGGAGGGGCCCTGCTTCCTTTACTGGAGGGGCCCTGCTTCCTTTACTGGAGGGGCCCTTCTTCCTTTACTGGAGGGGCCCTGCTTCCTTTACTAGAGGGGCCCTTCTTCCTTTTGCTTCCTTTACTGGAGGGGCCCTGCTTCCTTTACTGGAGGGGCCCTTCTTCCTTTATTCCTGGAGGGTCTCTGCTTCCTTTACTAGAGGGGCCCTGCTTCCTTTACTAGAGGGGCCCTGCTTCCTTTACTAGAGGGGCCCTTCTTCCTTTTGCTTCCTTTACTGGAGGGGCCCTGCTTCCTTTACTGGAGGGGCCCTTCTTCCTTTATTCCTGGAGGGTCTCTGCTTCCTTTACTAGAGGGGCCCTGCTTCCTTTACTGGAGGGGCCCTGCTTCCTTTACTGGAGGGGCCCTTCTTCCTTTATTCCTGGAGGGTCTCTGCTTCCTTTACTAGAGGGGCCCTGCTTCCTTTACTAGAGGGGCCCTGCTTCCTTTACTGGAGGGGCCCTTCTTCCTTTATTCCTGGAGGGTCTCTGCTTCCTTTACTAGAGGGGCCCTGCTTCCTTTACTAGAGGGGCCCTGCTTCCTTTACTGGAGGGGCCCTGCTTCCTTTACTGGAGGGGCCCTGCTTCCTTTACTGGAGGGGCCCTGCTTCCTTTATTCCTGGAGGGTCTCTGCTTCCTTTACTAGAGGGGCCCTGCTTCCTTTACTAGAGGGGCCCTGCTTCCTTTACTGGAGGGGCCCTGCTTCCTTTACTGGAGGGGCCCTGCTTCCTTTACTGGAGGGGCCCTTCTTCCTTTATTCCTGGAGGGTCTCTGCTTCCTTTACTAGAGGGGCCCTGCTTCCTTTACTGGAGGGGCCCTGCTTCCTTTACTGGAGGGGCCCTTCTTCCTTTATTCCTGGAGGGTCTCTGCTTCCTTTACTAGAGGGGCCCTGCTTCCTTTACTAGAGGGGCCCTGCTTCCTTTACTGGAGGGGCCCTTCTTCCTTTATTCCTGGAGGGTCTCTGCTTCCTTTACTAGAGGGGCCCTGCTTCCTTTACTAGAGGGGCCCTGCTTCCTTTACTGGAGGGGCCCTGCTTCCTTTACTGGAGGGGCCCTGCTTCCTTTTGCTTCCTTTACTAGAGGGGCCCTGCTTCCTTTACTGGAGGGGCCCTTCTTCCTTTATTCCTGGAGGGTCTCTGCTTCCTTTACTAGAGGGGCCCTGCTTCCTTTACTAGAGGGGCCCTGCTTCCTTTACTGGAGGGGCCCTGCTTCCTTTACTGGAGGGGCCCTGCTTCCTTTACTGGAGGGGCCCTGCTTCCTTTACTGGAGGGGCCCTGCTTCCTTTACTAGAGGGGCCCTGCTTCCTTTACTGGAGGGGCCCTGCTTCCTTTACTGGAGGGGCCCTGCTTCCTTTACTAGAGGGGCCCTGCTTCCTTTACTAGAGGGGCCCTGCTTCCTTTTGCTTCCTTTACTGGAGGGGCCCTGCTTCCTTTACTGGAGGGGCCCTGCTTCCTTTACTAGAGGGGCCCTGCTTCCTTTTGCTTCCTTTACTGGAGGGGCCCTGCTTCCTTTACTGGAGGGGCCCTGCTTCCTTTTGCTTCCTTTACTGGAGGGGCCCTGCTTCCTTTACTGGAGGGGCCCTGCTTCCTTTACTAGAGGGGCCCTTCTTCCTTTTGCTTCCTTTACTGGAGGGGCCCTGCTTCCATTACTTTGAGCAAGCCTTGGTTGGGTTTAATCATCATTCTAGCTGTCCACTGTATCTCTAGTGTAGGCCAATCTTTAGAAGTAACTTAGGTACCCTAGTGTTCCATTTGCTGGAGGCTGCTTAGTGATTGTACCTACCACCATCTGCCTGGGGGTTCGGGCCACCCCCACCCCTCAATGCCAGTAACAATGGGATTATGTTCTTGAAACCAAATGATATCTTTGCCTACTATAGCTCCTGCCAAACCTCAGGCCATGAGAGTTGATTATTGTCAGATCTCTTTCTGCATACGAACATGAGAAATCAATGAATTTTTCTACAAAAAAACAATGTTCTGTGCACAACTGAATTTGGTACAGTCTTATTGAATTTCTCAGGGTCCATTTGATGTGTGTCGTAAAGTTTTTGTCAGCGATGAAGAGACCAGAAAGATGAGCCTGACTGAGAAAGCTGATCTGTTTTTCATTTCTCAGGGTCCATTTGATGTGTGTCGTAAAGTTTTTGTCAGCGATGAAGAGACCAGAAAGATGAGCCTGACTGAGAAAGCTGATCTGTTTTTCCATGACTACAGCTTTGGTCCCCTTTTTGTCCATGAGAATTATCCCAGCGTCATCCCATTCAATGCCAAGTAAGTGACATTGGTTAATGCCACAAAATGTCAGGTAAGTGACATTAGTTAATGCCACAAAATGTCAGGTAAGTGACATTAGTTAATGCCACAAAATGTCAGGTAAGTGACATTAGTTAATGCCACAAAATGTCAGGTAAGTGACATTTGTTAATGCCACAAAATGTCAGGTAAGTGACATTAGTTAATGCCACAAAATGTCAGGTAAATGACATTAATGTCTTCCCACTCAATGCCAAGTAAGTGACATTTGTTAATGCCACAAAATGTCAGGTAAGTGACATTAGTTAATGCCACAAATGTCAGGTAAGTGACATTAGTTAATGCCACAAAATGTCAGGTAAGTGACATTAGTTAATGCCACAAAATGTCAGGTAAGTGACATTTGTTAATGCCACAAAATGTCAGGTAAGTGACATTAGTTAATGCCACAAAATGTCAGGTAAGTGACATTAGTTAATGCCACAAAATGTCAGGTAAATGACATTAATGTCTTCCCACTCAATGCCATGTGACATTGGTTAATGCCACAAAATGTCAGGTAAGTGACATTAGTTAATGCCACAAAATTTCAGGTAAGTAACATTAATGTCATCCCACTAAATGTCAGGCTACTTACATGATGTCACTCCTACAAAATTATAGGCAAGTTACCAGTCCGACCAATAGCAAAATTGTTCCACTCAAATTTTCTAATTGATCCACTCAATTGTTCCACTCAATTGTTCCACTCAATTGTTCCATACAATTGTTCCACTCAATTGTTCCACACAATTGTTCCACTCAATTGTTCCACTCAATTGTTCCACACAATTGTTCCACACAATTGTTCCACTTAATTGTTCCACTCATTTGATCCACTCAATTGTTCCGCTCAATTGTTCCACTCAATTGTTCCACACAATTGTTCCACTCAATTGTTCCACTCAATTGTTCCACTCATTTGTTCCACACAATTGTTCCACTCAATTGTTCCACTCAATTGTTCCACTCAATTGTTCCACACAATTGTTCCACTCAATTGTTCCACTCAGTTGTTCCACACAATTGTTCCACTCAATTGTTCCACTCAATTGTTCCACTCAATTGTTCCACTCAATTGTTCCACTCAATTGTTCCACTCAATTGTTCCACACAATTGTTCCACACAATTTCCACTCAATTGTTCCACACAATTGTTCCACACAATTGTTCCACTTAATTGTTCCACTCATTTGATCCACTCAATTGTTCCGCTCAATTGTTCCACTCAATTGTTCCACACAATTGTTCCACTCAATTGTTCCACTCAATTGTTCCACACAATTGTTCCACTCATTTGTTCCACACAATTGTTCCACTCAATTGTTCCACTCAATTGTTCCACTCAATTGTTCCACACAATTGTTCCACTCATTTGTTCCACACAATTGTTCCACTCAATTGTTCCACTCAATTGTTCCACTCAATTGTTCCACTCAATTGTTCCACTCAATTGTTCCACACAATTGTTCCACTCAATTGTTCCACTCAATTGTTCCACACAATTGTTCCACTCATTTGATCCACTCAATTGTTCCACTCAATTGTTCCACTCAATTGTTCCACTCAATTGTTCCGCTCAATTGTTCCGCTCAATTGTTCCGCTCAATTGTTCCACTCAATTGTTCCACACAATTGTTCCACACAATTTCCACTCAATTGTTCCACACAATTGTTCCACACAATTGTTCCACTTAATTGTTCCACTCATTTGATCCACTCAATTGTTCCGCTCAATTGTTCCACTCAATTGTTCCACACAATTGTTCCACTCAATTGTTCCACACAATTGTTCCACTCATTTGTTCCACTCAATTGTTCCTCTCAATTGTTCCACACAATTGTTCCACTCATTTGATCCACTCAATTGTTCCACTCAATTGTTCCACTCAATTGTTCCGCTCAATTGTTCCGCTCAATTGTTCCACTCAATTGTTCCACACAATTGTTCCACACAATTGTTCCACTCAATTGTTCCACTCAATTGTTCCACACAATTGTTCCACTCAATTGTTCCACTCAATTGTTCCACTCAATTGTTCCACTCAATTGTTCCACTCAATTGTTCCACTCAATTGTTCCATACAATTGTTCCACTCATTTGTTCCACACAATTGTTCCACTCAATTGTTCCACTCAATTGTTCCATACAATTGTTCCACTCAATTGTTCCACTCAATTGTTCCACTCAATTGTTCCACTTAATTGTTCCACACAATTGTTCCACTCAATTGTTCCACTCAATTGTTCCATACAATTGTTCCACTCAATTGTTCCACACAATTGTTCCACTCAATTGTTCCACACAATTGTTCCACTCAATTGTTCCACACAATTGTTCCACTCAATTGTTCCATACAATTGTTCCACTCAATTGTTCCACACAATTGTTCCACTCAATTATTCCACTCAATTGTTCCACACAATTGTTCCACTCAATTGTTCCACTCAATTGTTCCACACAATTATTCCACTCAATTGTTCCACACAATTGTTCCACACAATTGTTCCACTCAATTGTTCCACACAATTATTCCACTCAATTGTTCCACTCAATTGTTCCACTCAATTGTTCCACACAAATACAGACAAGCTTCTGGGAGACTTAGTTTGTACGAAAATCTTAGTGTCAGGGGCCTACATGATAGGGTTCATTTGTCTCTGGTGCTTTTTATGGGGCTCTTTTGTCTGAAACGTTTTATTGGATCATTTTGACGCCACATTGTTTTAATCCAATCCAAACCAGACAAGTAGTCCTCCACTCTAGCGATCTAACCCAAAGCCTCACACATTTGTTCACATCAGTCTTCAACCATTTCCCCTCTACTGTCTTTCATACCCACATTTGACCTTGGGGAAAAATACATAACCCATCGTGTTTAGCTGAACTCATTTTCCCTGGTGTTTTAACTACTTTAACCTAACCATGATAATAAGACAAATATTATTTAAAAAACATTATAGCAACAAGCTTTTAAATGCACTGAAAATAAGAAAATAAACTAATTTCCTTTCTTTCATAAAAGCTTTTGTTGCTCAAATATGTAAAAGATCTCAAGAGCTAAAAGTTACTGTCTGTGACCATATATTACAGACTCAGCAAGTTCTTAAACTTGTTACCTCCCCTTAGTTTCAAAACAGTTTAATTAATTTTTAATGACTAATTAAACATCTAATGAAATTAAAAAATAGATGTACTTGTATTGTCTAAAAGTGGAGCGTACCTAGAAAGTTTGAATAAATCACTGCATAAGAAGTGAGTCAAAATTGAGTTAAAAAGTTTTGCCACAAACCCACAAAGAAAAAAAAACAAGACATTGTGAAGTAAATAAAAGCTTGTAAAAATGACCAGTATTAAATGCATCCAACAGACCATTTTCCAACCAGAAGCCGGATAGTCTAGTCTATATTATGTTAAACATGTTAGGCAATCCTTGTTATTTACTAGTCAATTGTCTGTTGACAGAAAGCACAAGCTGCACATTAACTATGGACATCATTTGTGATCGTGATAACTTTATTTCAGAGGGAATCACTCTAGGCACATGTCCTGTTTGGCCAGAACAATTGACAGTATTTGTGATGGTGATAACTTTATTTCAGAGGGAATCACTCTAGGCACATGTCCTGTTTGGCCAGAACAATTGACAGTATTTGTGATGGAGATATGGTAGAGAAACTAGTAAGAAAAGATGGCAACTGGTCTTTGTTACCCACACAGGTAGGTTGTGTGGCAGGTTAATGACTGGATTCATTCAATCTTATGTAACACATATAGTTACCAGCCAGGGGGGGGGGGGGGGCAGGTTAATGACTGGATTCATTGAATCTTATGTAACACATATAGTTACCAGCCAAGGGGGGGGGGCAGGTTAATGACTGGATTCATTGAATCTTATGTAACACATATAGTTACCAGCCAGGGGGGGGGGGGGGGCAGGTTAATGACTGGATTCATTGAATCTTATGTAACACATATAGTTACCAGCCAAGGGGGGGGGGGGCAGGTTAATGACTGGATTCATTGAATCTTATGTAACACATATAGTTACCAGCCAGGGGGGGGGGGGGCAGGTTAATGACTGGATTCATTGAATCTTATGTAACACATATAGTTACCAGCCAGGGGGGGGGGGGGGGGGCAGGTTAATGACTGGATTCATTGAATCTTATGTAACACATATAGTTACCAGCCAGGGGGGGGGGGGGGGGGCAGGTTAATGACTGGATTCATTGAATCTTATGTAACACATATAGTTACCAGCCAAGGGGGGGGGGGGGGGGCAGGTTAATGACTGGATTCATTGAATCTTATGTAACACATATATAGTTACCAGCCAGGGGGGGGGGGCAGGTTAATGACTGGATTCATTGAATCTTATGTAACACATATAGTTACCAGCCAGGGGGGGGGGGCATAAGAATAAAGTTGTAATTCATTGGGTTGCAGCCCCTGTGTGACCGCAGCTGTTTTCCCTGTGTCTCATGTCATGGGATTATGGGTAGCTTGTGCCTAGCCGTGTCAGACATACCCAAGGCTGCTGTCTGTGGACACTGAGGGTGACGGTACCTAGAGGTAGATCATGACAGTGTAGACCTAATGAAGGGCTACAATTCATTATTCATCTATAAGTCGCCATCTACTGTTTTCTACACTGTTTACTACTGTTGTTCTACATCGCCGATTATGGTTTGATGTAAAGCCAGTAGTTGACAACAGTGTCGGTTCAGTGTGTCCTAAATCTCAGGGTCAGCCGTCTTAACCACAACACCTAAGTGGGGAAAAGCATCACCACTGAGTGAGTGTTACACTTAACTGGAGGAATTTTTATGGGTTTTATGGCAGGTTAATGACTGGATTCCTTGAATCTTCACTGGAGGAATTTTTATTAATAACTCAGTTGGTGCTGTTATAACTATTGAAACTTAGTTGGTGCTGTTATAACTATTGAAAACTTAGTTGGTGCTGTTATAACTATTGAAAACTTAGTTGGTGCTGTTATAACTGAGTATGTTTCTGTTTGCCAGGCAATGTATTCCAGTGTCATCCCAGGTGAGCTCATGCGAGGCAGTTTTCCTGCAATGACATCTTTTCCCCAGTGGCTGGGCAAGTTTTCCAGCACCTCAAAAACCAGCAGGATCCTTCAGGAGCTCAACATGCATATGAGATTAGTGTACGTGTTATTTGTGGCTAACATTGTTTTACATACCAGCAAAAAATCTAAACATAGTTTTGCAATATTGTCCGTATGTCTATGTTTAAGTCTATGCTTGTGTCCATTTTGGAAAACGGCATTTGGGCAAGTGTCTTTCAGGAATTTGTCGTAGACTTGTTTTAGATCTCCCTGAGTCGGAAGAACTTATTTTTGCAATCATGTCTGTGTGTGTGTGTGTGTGAACATGATAACTTGAGTACTGTTACAGCTAGGTTGAAGAAATTTCATATACAAGTATTATACCAAATTTATAGTTCTGTATCAACTTTTCAGCCATTTCTGGTAACAGGAAGTGAAACTTATTCTACTTTCAATTTTTGCTAAAGCCTATAACTTGAGTACTGTTTCTGAGAGACACAATTTCAAAGTTAAAGATCTCATTCTTTGTTTGCTTTCAAATTTTGAGAATTTTCTGGTGACCTGAAGTAGTGCTGTAAGCTATTTCCGAATTGAATTTATTAAGGTCTAATGTGTCGCACTATATTAAACGCATTGTTTGCTTTTCACTATTCTATTTTAAAAAGTTTAAGTATGTAAAAATTGATAAAAAGCATGTCTCCTGCTTTATTTTTATAGCTTACAACACATTACTTGCACATCACACTGGTAACATAGTGACTGTCAGACTGGTAACTTAGTGACTGCCAGACTGGTAACATAGTGACTGTCAGACTGGTAACTTAGTGACTACCAGACTGGTAACTTAGTGACTGCCAAACTGGTAACTTAGTGACTACCAGACTGGTAACTTAGTGACTTCCAGACTGGTGACTTAGTGATTATTATATTGAATTTAGTTTTGAACATTTTCTTTTTAGAACATCATGTGACAAGCAAAGTCTTAACATGGATTATCTTCCCACACTCCGTTCTTGCCTGACCTCTCCACTGGTCACCAAAGCTACTGATGGAGTGTCTGAGGTCATCAAGGTCATGGATGACTATGACATCATCAAGGATGACTTTGACAATATTCTAGAGGTCACCAAATGGCCAAATAGCCTTGACCCCATGTCTAAGCTAGACTCTAAGGTAAGCTGTCTGTAACAACATGTATTGTTAATGTGACAATACGATGTTATTGTTGTGACAATACGTTGTTATTGTAAGTTCTTTCTTCAATAGACACGATGAATTGTTCTTTCATTTTCCAACTTTATTTACAGTGATAAGATAGATCCATAAGGAATAATGATAATAAATCCATAGTAGGATAACAATAATAATAAATCTGTTATGAAACGGAGTCATCTGTGTGCTTTGTTTTGATGATGGTGGTGATGACTGTAGTGAGAGGTTCAAATAAAACGCCAACACAATTTCAGCTGAACAACTTTCATTAAATACACTCTATATGGTAGTCCGACTATGGTCTAAGAAAGCAGAACTAGTTCATTAATAGCGACCGGCCTTAGGGGCCAGCTCTATTACACTTTACAAAACACAAAACACGACTACATGCTAGCCAGTCTAAAGTTCCACTGTCCTATCTTTCTGGCCCAAGCTTGACCCTGGGTTCCTTAACCCCTGCATGACCCTGGCATTCCAGCAAATGCTAGGTGGGACTGATGCATTGTGTCCAAGTTCAGGTGCGGGAGGGGGTGGGGAGGGGCAGTACACGCTGTCCCAGTTCAGGTGTGGGACAGGAGGGGGGTGGGGTAGATACCCACTAGTGGGTCTACCCACTAGCGGTGGGACGAGGGGGGGGGGGTTTGACTCCGTTATAACAAAATCCATAGTAGGATAACAAGCCAATAGCAGGATAACAAATAAGCCAAGGACAATCCACGAACATAGTGACATGGTGATGGCTTACATTCTTCTATACAGGCACCCTTGTCCACCTTACGCTCACCTTTATATCCTACATTCTCTCCCCTAACGTCAGTGAGCAATATAACAAAAAGCATGGAAAAACATGATTAGTCGCTCACAAATTCCTTCCGTTGGCCAGGTACTCCACTTTTATACAAGTTAATGCTAAATACAATATACATAAACAATACCAACAGTACAGTCTGTTACACAATAGAAGTGAAGGTTGATCCTTCAAGACTGTTTAGAGGTGTTGGATTTAGCATTATTTCATAGAATTATGAATAGTCGAACCTATACAGAAATCCACACTCATATCATAACACTACCTTTTCTCTTAAACCCCAAATACTTATCATACCACTTGTATCCATATAACCAAAATATATATCAAACATCTCATCCATATCATGCCCCTCATTCATAACCCCTTATTAGTTTGTGAAAATATAAAAACAAATGAAAACATAAACACAAACAAACATTAATACAAACACCAACTTAAAAGCGCAAATAATAAAGAAAAAAGAAAGAAAAAATATAATGCAAACACGAACTTAACCATAAACTAAAACATAAACACAAACGTAAACTTAGAGGACATTTTGGAACAGCTTCTAAACTTATTGATTAAAGATAATAATTACTTAACAGTATATTCAGTGCGTAAAATAAATAAAATGTATTTAAAACTGTGTTTTACCTACCACATTGCACTTTATTAATCCATGCTAATTATATCATTTTTTCCAACATTAAAACAATCTAAATGGGTAATACATTTTGTTTGAATTTGTTCTTAGCACTTTACGTCAATTCAGATGTTAAGTTGTAAAATGAAAACATTTTTTTTTAAATGATTAATGTTGAGTTTTCTAGACATCAATTTAGATTTTAGTACAAAAATTAACACTTTGAAAATATTAGACAATGGTAATGAAGTCTAGTTTTTTACTATATGCATGTCATCCTTAAGTCCACCACATACATACAGACACAATCCATTGGAACGTTATATATAAGAATTGGTCTTGAAACTTTTCTTTTGTTCTCACCACCCTTTTACAAGTAAGAAATGCTCGTCTTTTTTTTTCTAATTGTAAATATGTTTGAAACAAATAAAACTTTGACTTAGCTATGTAGGAATACTGTTATGTTTTAGTTTAAAATGGTCTAGTATCTTTGACTTAGCTATGTAGGAATACTGTTATGTTTTAGTTTAAAATGGTCTAGTATCTTTGACTTAGCTATGTAGGAATACTGTTATGTTTTAGTTTAAAATGGTCTAGTATCTTTGACTTAGCTATGTAGGAATACTGTTATGTTTTAGTTTAAAATGGTCTAGTATCTTTGACTTAGCTATGTAGGACTACCAGAATGTTTCATTTTGACTCTAGACAAAGGCAGCTTTCACCCGGCGCTACAACAAAGAAATTCATTTGACGCCTTATGCCACTGGCACAGTGAGTAAAAGAAAAATACGAGGGACAGCTATGGTGGAGGAGGAAGTGTTTGAGGAAGACGGAGGGGAGGAGAGGATTGCTGAAAGTGAAAAGGAGGAAGACGAGGACATAGAGCAGGACACAATGATTAAGGTAATGAATGTCAAACAGTCATTAAATAAAATTAGGGGGTCAAAGGTTGAAATTAATTGTCAAATCTCAATTATTTTTTTTTCTCTTACAAATACATCCTTTATACTCAATACGAGAAAGTAAAAATTAATAAAAATTCTATAATAATAAGGTTTTATATATAAACACTAGTATTTAAATAACTAACCCTAGAAAAGAGTGAGTCTGCTTCTTAAAGTTTCGTAAATGTATTCAGTAGATAATAATGTAATAGTGAACCACACTTTTCTTTATAGTTATTTAAATAGTGCATTATTATATATTTAAAGGGAATCATTTATTTTCTTCTTTTTAGTGCGTAATTATATAAAAGCTTGTAATTTAAATGTTTTTTTTTTATTAATTTTATTTTCAATACAAATCTATTTGTAACACAATAGATTTTTATGATTGAAAAACATGTGGGCCAAATGTACACAAACAATGTGCTTATAATTTCATGGAAAATTGTGTTTTTTATAGGAAACTTTAATTAAATCATAAACAATTAATTAAGCATAATAAGCTCACTTAAGTTTTTGGTTTAGTATAAGTGATTACATGTTTAATGGTTGGCTAGATTACTGCTTAGCAATAGAACTAGTAGATAATTGGGGGAAGTTGGCTCAAAATATCCTTGAATACTCCCAAAGTTGGCTCAAAATATCCTTGAATCCTCCCAAAATTGGCTCAAAATATCCTTGAATCCTCCCAAAATTGGCTCAAAATATCCTTGAATCCTCCCAACTCTGACTCGGGTTAGGAAAAGTACAGACTACTGCACAAAGAGCTGATTTCTCAATGCAATATAGGTCGTTGAGCTTAGAGTCAATTTGACAAGAGTCCATGTGGGTCAAGTCCTACTGTCATTTTTTGGGTAGGGTGTAATTGCCATGGGGGGTGGGAGTTAACAATAACATTTGTGCTGATAGATGGGGGGGGGGTCCTGCTCTTGACACATTTTAGCATTTAACAAATGTTTTGGATTCATTTTTAGATTCATTATTTTAAATTGATTATTGTTCCACATCTAAACCAATACTCAAGATTTAGAAAGTTTGTGATAAATAACATTTCATGGTGGGTTTTATATTTAGGATTGATTGGAGTTATGTTATGGTTAGGCCCTTTTAGTTTAACAGCAACCAAAAAAAAAAAGTTTGGCCAAGTCCGTTGTGACTCGTGAAATTTGATCTGGTCAACCACTGCCAGCACTGAGCATCAAGTGAAAAGAATTCTACACTCCCCTCCCCTTACAAAATCACTGAGTTTTTTTTTAAATTTGTTTATTCACTTTTACACAGTCTAATATTCTATATGACTTTTACACAGACTAATATTCTATATGACTTTTACAGTCTAATATTCTATATGACTTTTACACAGACTAATATTCTATATGACTTTTACACAGACTAATATTCTATATGACTTTTACACAGACTAAAAATCCAGGAAAACTGCAACACAGAGCAGCTGGTGGATCACAGAAAAGTGGATCACAGAAAATTGGATCACAAAAAGGTGGATCTGGTCAGAAAACAGGGAAAAAACCGGGTCGCGGGGTCAGCAAGCAGAATAATTCTGGAAGATAATTGACAATTCTTTCATTTGTGTTGCCATCATTTATGGACAAAAAAATATTAAAACTATTCACTAGTTATCATAATTACGTGTGTTCTTTCACCTTATTACATATGTTCTTTCACCCAATTTTTGTTATTACAATTCAAGGGTTTTAATTTAACTATATCAGTTGGTTTCTTCATCATGACAGCAAGCAGCTTTTTGTCCAGTCCTTGCAACAAAAAAACCCTATTGATGATATAGAAAAATATATATACAATTAATTAAAGCTTTACCAAGTTCAATTCAAATGAAGGGGGAAAAACACAATAGGATTTTGTGACTGGTAATTAGTACTTGCCCATCATTGCATAGTACTCTAGTCAACAGACTGGCTTCGGATTCACGTTTGTAATTGACAAAGTTTACCAAACAAAAATTATTTATTATTCAAGTAGAGAGATTTTGTCCACACCATAGAACATTTAAAACATTTTTATCGATCACAGACCTCTACACTAAATTTATTCTCTTTAAGCTTGAGCTACGGTTTAAATTTAGAGCATATATCCTGCAATATATTTATGAATATAAGCAACTAA
The DNA here is from genome assembly GCF_028476545.2 of Physella acuta. Lineage (NCBI taxonomy): Eukaryota > Metazoa > Mollusca > Gastropoda > Physidae > Physella > Physella acuta. The sequence continues at coordinate 1,150,971 of NW_026731924.1, read as the reverse complement.
AAATATTTTAGAATAGTTGTAAACAGCTATTTTATATAACATGGTAAAAGTATATTTTTAATAAAATGGAAATACATAATTAAATATTTTACAAACCTGTATTCAAGCGTATCACTTATTTCCCCTGCTTTTGAAATCTGCGGCTCCCACAAGCGTAAAATCCTTCGTATGTTTCAGGGATTAGGACATCTGGTCTTTTAATGATCCTAATCTTAGGGGTCCTTTCCCTCTTTCATTTTTTACAAGCTTTTACGTATAGTTATTTAAATAGCAGTGTTTAATTATATATTTCAAGAAAATATTTTATTTTCTGCTTTTTAGTGCATTATTACATAAAAGCTTTTTTAATAATGATTTTTTTAATATGAAAAGGTTAACTGGAGAAAAAACGTGATTTTCTTACAGTTTCTAATACTGTTGACTCTCTACAAGCTCCCTAATAAAACTCAATAGTATTATCTAATCAATAGTAATAAAACTTTTACATCTTATATTAACAATGACCGATAAAAAACTTTTACTTCGGCGCCCCACGTTTTTCATTTTTTGTCATAATGCGCATGCAGTTTGCGATCGCTTATAGTAGAGTGATCGCTTGCATTATTGTGATGTATAGCATTTATTTTCTACTTTTTAGTTCAATCAGAAAACGTAGGTTTTTTTTTTTTTCAAATTTTAATGATAATTATTTTCTACTTTTTAGTCTTTGTTTGCATTCAAATCTTGCTATTGATTTTATATATTATATTTGTTCTTCTGTCTCCATCGCTAAAGCAGCAGATTTCGGTTTCGATCTTTTTCGAGCTTCTTTTGATACTCACCTTCTTCCATAAATTTTTGGTCGTTTAGGGGGATTTTCCAATCTGTATCCCGCTTTGCGCTTCTCCTGATACTTCTGGCGTGCCTTTTCCAATCGACGTTTCTTCTGTGTTTCTTTCACCATTTTGCCCTCGCGTGCAAACCATTCGACCATCAACATTCTACTTCCGGATCAGTCAGATTTGCATAGGTTTGTACACAAACACCGCGTGACCACTACTCAGCCAATCGCGTGCTCGCTCCTTTATGATTTTTCATTTGTTTTTCAGTAAGCCAGAAGAGGGAAAGTACCGAACTTTTTTTTATCAAATTACAATTACTAGGTTATGTCCCTTTTTTGTACAAATCAATAAGAGTCTAAAATGACCAATAAAAATTTTCTATGGATAAATTTAGTAATAATAATAATTGAATATTGTATTGCCATCGGAAACAAAGCTTCCCTGAAAATTTCAGCGCGCTAGCTAACTGGGAAGTGCCCGAAATTTCTATCGCATGATTTGATGGAAAGACAAACAAACAGACGCGAAAGCAAGTTAAAGAAAACGTGGGGAAAAAGACATCTAAAGTTGCGGTCTCACAGGGGCCGCAACCAAATAAATAAATTATCCCCCCTGACTGGTAACCATGGTATGTGTTACAAATTAATTTATGTTGAGTATTATATTATCGTTTTACTTTTTACCGTCATTTCCCCGGTAGTCATCTTTCTCGTTTTTACTTGTGACGTGTTGAAATTTCTTTGTAGCTTCCCGTGTTTGCCCCTTTGACTCTTACTTACTTACCTAGTTATATCTTTTCTTCGTTTCTCTCCCTTTCGTCACTTTCCTTTGTCTGCTTTTGTTTGGTTCTATATTAGTACCGTACTGACATTTTACTGTGGTAGTCCCCCTTTCCCCCGTTTTACTCTTCCTCGATTGTGTCGTATTTGAATTAGTAGGGTTGTTTCCCTTTCGTCGCATGCATTACTTCTGGTTGACCTGATTGTGTTTTTCCTCGTTTTTCTCCTTTGCGCGATTTCTGTTGCATTGCTTGTTTACTTTAGGGTCATCCATAAATGACGTCACACATCAGCCTACAACCCCTCAAAATTGCTTTTGAATTTTTTTTAAACATTGATATTTTTCAAACATCTTGTTTGAACTCTGTCAACACAGAGTATATCTATTACATTTTCTTAAAACCGTTTTCTAAAACGCGAAATTACGGATAAAATTCGTTTTCTAATATTGCTTTCTTGTAATGCAAAAATGACGTCACACCAACTGAACCCCCCCCCCCCCCTCATCACACATCGTCACAAAATTACGGACCCTCTTCCCCCTACGAGTGTGACGTCATTTATGGACGACCCCTTTCTTATTTTCTGAGGGAAGTATAATTTAATATCGTGCAGAATCATTAACAACTATGTTGGCAGTTTTCGCCGTTTTACACCTCCTTACTGTATTGTCTACGGAATATAAATCCTGCAAAAATCTACATCGAGAGTTTGACAAGTTTTGACCTTGTGACTTGGTTTTGCAATATTGTCCATCTATGTGCTCGTGAACACAATAACTTTATTGCCGCTTCAGTTAGGATGACACAATTTCTTATTTAGGTATGATAGAAAAAACTTGTAGCTCTGTATCATTTTTTTAAATAATTACCGGTAACCGAAAATGGTACTTACTCTACTTCTGGATTCTGAAAAGCCCATAACTAGAGTACCGTTCAAATTAGGTGCAGGTAATTTCATATACAGGTATTAAATTGTAAGCGCATGTTTCTTTCAACTTTTGGAAGTGTTCGTGGATATTATATCTTCATATATAAGTATATCTTATACTTGGATTACTTTCAATTTTTTAATGAACTTCAATAAACCGAAGTGGTACCATATTTATGTGTTCTAAAATACCAATAACCTTTGTACCGTTTCAAGTGGACGAAATTTAAACCCATGTATAAAATCTTATTCGCTTGATTCTCTCCAATTTTTTAGTGGTTTCCGGTGAACGAAAATATAACTTTACGAGATTTACGATTTCTAAAAATTATTACTTCTACCAGACCGATTTCTTCTAAACTTTTCAGAAAGGTCTAGTATCGATAACAATGCAGTGTCATATAAAATTTTGCTCAATTAGATGCTTAAAACAAACATTTTTTAAATTAATCAATGTTTCGTTTATAAAGAACTAATTTTTCCGTTTTTACGTTCATTTGGTGCGCAATTCAATGTTCTACTTGATTCTATCTATCTATATAGACTGCTACTAACATCGAGAAGGTTGTGTGTGTTTTTGTTTGTTTGTTTGTCTGTTCAGTTAGGTGAGAGCATCTGCACTATGTGTAGAACTGTAAATTACGTATATATGTAATGTAGAGAATAATGTTCTTTTTTCCCAAACTCAAATTTATTTAAAGAAGCTAATTAATTAATTTATCGATATATTCATTTGTAGAAATACCCCATTGTAAGCTAAGGCGTGACTTCTTTTAAGATATGAATGATAACGTTGCCTATCGGGCCTTGGCGGGTCACGCGAAGAAGAGATCGGCAGGTGAAGAAGAGTTCACCTGTGACTTCAGCTTTTGAAGGGATAGTGTGGTTACATCTATGCTTGGCCAAATCGGTGTTTTAAAAGAAAAAAAAAACATGTTTTTCTGAGGTGTGGCGTCTTTTTTAATGTGGGGTCTGACTTTTTGAATGTGGGGTCTGACTTTTTGAATGTGGGGTCTGACTTTTTGAATGTGGGGTCTGACTTTTTGAATGTGGGGGTCTGACTTTTTGAATGTGGGGTCTGACTTTGAATGTGGAGTGACTTTTTGAATGTGGGGTCTGACTTTTTGAATGTGGGGTCTGACTTTTTGAATGTGGAGTCTGACTTTTTGTGATGATGTATGACAGTGGGAAGGGAAGGCGAAAGATAAAAATTGTCAAATAAACGTAGTCATTTATGGATGAACCCCGAAACCCACGGTTATCCAAGGATAGCGGGTAGACTAGCTATATTATAAAAATTGTAATATACGACAAAGTTTAGGGGAATTTACTCCCTTTTTATTATTTTTACGTTCCTCTCTTATTTGAATTTTTTAAGTGAAAAAAAGACTTTTTTTTGCAATGAATTGTGTGAAAAAATTTGGATCTCTTCTCTGTGTAGGCCCGTATATATGTATGTATGTGTTGAGTGTGTGTGCCTTATAATTTTACAAAAATAACATGGCACTTTTTAGAGTGTCGGAAAAAAATTAGAAATTTGAAAACTTTTTACTGCTTCAGATATCTGAATAAATTTGAAATCCACGATCTTAGAATCTGAAGTTCTTGACATAGCAGCATTTCAACAGGCGCAACAGTCGGCACCCCGGCTATTGCGAGACGCGAAGCACTCCGGAATCCCCGGCGAGCACTAAGGCGCCTACGTTCGTTTTTTTTTTAAGGCTATACACTAAAGACACGATTGTCAAGAATAATCGTTGACTTTATCGAATCAGGCGCGTCCTTCGGCGCCCTGGCAGGGGGCAATATGGCGCCCCAGGTGTTGTTTTTTTTTGGGCGTAGTGTAGGTAAACCCATGCCTCGTCAAATATGATCCAAGTGCAGGCATTGTTTACATTTTTTTAAACTCAGTTTTAGAAAAAAAAAAGGTCACGCGTCTAAAAATATAGGATTGTTAAAGCTGTGATGAAACCCTCCTATATTTCGTCAGATTTTATTTGTCTTTTATGTATTGCTACACCTTTCTTCTGATCGCCATGAAACTTTGGAAAATTGTTGAGAATACTCATGGGGAGATTTCTGCGAAAAAAAAATTTCAATTTCACACCGGCGGCGCACCGGTAGAAAGTAATTTGGCGCCCAGGCTTATAACATGCGAGCTATGGCGCCTACGTTAATTTTAAACAGTGTGACTATGCATAAGATTGGGCGTTTAGTCGTTCACTAAATTGAATCAGGCGTGTTCGACGGTGACCAACAAGTTGCATCTTGGCGCCTCGGGTTATCCCGGTAGCACTATGTCGCATACGTTGATAGAATATGGATAAAAAGTGGTATTATATTTGTATTATAGTCTTTCATAAACTGAATCAGGTGCGTCGGCCGACGCCTCTGTAAGGTATGATTTGCCACGGGCTATCCTCGGACTTTCTTCTATACCCGCGGCAACGCGCGGAATGGGCACGCTAGTATATATATATATATATATATATATATATATATATATATATATATATATATATATATATATATATATATATATAAAACACTGCTGGTAGTGTGTCACTCCTTCCTTCCGTCATCACTATAGATTTTAGAACCATAAAAGTAAACACATCAGATTTTTTCCCTCCTAATACACCTCTTTATTTGCCGTCAAAGATACGCAATATTTGTAAGTAGAAAACTGTGTCACAGGTCCTGACACGAATCATTATAAGGATTAGAGTAGGGTCTATTTATGTAACGACTTAAATTTTTTGGAAACTCGGCAAAGTTTTTACTCTTTTGCATAGGTCAACAATAGAGCACGAAGAAAATATTAAATACAAGCACATCGCTAAAATATATTAAACCGCTCAATGTCAATGTGTTTGAATTTGCCTTGTGTTTGCATGTTTGTTTTCTGTTGTTTTTGTGTGCTGCGTTTATGTTTATGTTTGCGTTTCTGTTTGTGTTTTTGTGTTTGCGTTGTGTTTGTGTTTTCTCTTGTGTTTGTGTTGTGTTAGCGTTTGTGTTTGTGTTTAGTTTTGTTATGTTCCCTAGTTGGTACACTTAAAAAAGATTCATCGTGGCGGAGCACGGGTATGCCGCTAGTCTATAATATAAGGCTGGTGGTAGTGTGTCAGTCCGTCATCGCTATAGATTTTGCAAGTAATAAAGTAAACACTTAGTTTGTGTTTATGCAATGCGTTGTTGTTTGCTTAGGTTTGTGTTTAAGCGTTTTCGTTAGCGTTTGTGATTGCTTTTTCTGTTGTATTTTTTTGCGTTTGCTTTGTGTTTGCATTTTCTGTTTAGTTTGTGTTTGCTTTTGCGTTTTATTGTTTGTGTTTGTGTGTTGTGTTTCTGGGTTTTTTTGCGTTTGTGTTTGCATTTTTTGTGTTTGTGTTTTCTTTGTGTTTGTGTTTAGTTTTGTGTTTTGTTCTGTTCCCAAGTTGGTAAAAAAGTTCCACCGTGGCGGAGCACGGGTATCCAGCTAGCATATATATATATAAACAGACTTTGTTGATATTGTTTTATAGTTTTACCACATTTTAATTTCGAGTAAAGTACATGTGCTCAATTCAATTCTCAGTTCAAACACTTAAAGTGTTCTATCTTATTAATATTATTTAATTTAAAAACCTGATGAGTAGTGTAGACGTAGATTCAATATAGCTGTAGTCTACTGTCCATTAGATTCAATATAGCTGTAGGTCTACTGTCCCATGGAGGTTTGCTACAAACACAGAGGGGAAAAAAAACTAATTTTTACAAGCTTTTATTTAGTTTTCAATGTATGTTTGTTTGTATGTAGTTTGTTTGTGGGTTGTCGTGTAACTCAGTTTTGACCCACTTCTAATGCAGCGATTTCGTTCAAAATTTCCAGACACGTCCCACTTCGATGACAATACTTCTTCGTTCTTAATTTTAGTGTTGGAAGGGATTCCCTCGATGCGCCGTTGAGACCATTGACTCCTAATTCAGCCTGATTTTTTTAAAATATTAAATTTGCTTCCAACCAGGAAACGACGACAAGGCAGCAGCTGTTTGATTTTGGAGTTGTCTCTCCTAGAAGAAAAGAAGACTTTTCGGTTTTAGCAACCATGAGTTTTACTGACTCAACCACGCCGACCCCTGAGGACAATACAAGTCTATCGAGTCCAGTGCAGGATCTGGCCGGGATGGCTAGTATCTATATATATAATTCTCTTCGTGGGGACCATAGAAGACACCACGCAGCTTAGCCACCACCCTCATCCCCACCTGTCAGGTTAGCTGTGGTTCACCCCGAATGTTTACAATAGTAGGGCCGGTTCGAATACGTGACGGCTATTAAAGGCAGATAACTTAGTTTTTAAACGATTTGAAACTAAGGGGAGATAACATGTTCTGCTTGATATTTTCATTGTCTTCTGTAAACGGCTGCTTTCACTGGGCGGGCTGGGGTGGATTGGGGGAGGCAGGGAGGTGGGGTAGTGTCGAATTCACAAATTATGAATTGTTGATAAGTAGAAAATAAAACAACTAGATAGCGGCGCATGCTACGTCGCGGATCAGCTCGTAATAATATAATACCTGAATGGTGGTTACTGCTAAAGGATCTCTCCCAGCACCGATCCGGGTGAGCAGACGAGATGACACCTCATACATCCATCTGCGTCCAGCTGGTAGTTGCATCCCATTGGTGGAGCAGCACACGGGGGTGGGGGTGGGCACACAGTGGCTCCTTAAAATTAGACAATAAAGTTCAGTTGTCGTGTTGACTTACTCGCACTATATATGGCAATGTCCCTGAATACAAGTTGAACCCATTAACGAGTGTGTATTTTTTAAAAGTAAAGGAGGAGTGAACTCAAACTTTCTCGTATATTCTTATAGAAGGGTTGGGTGGCCACTTCCAGTGCAATCGGGCTGTAGAAACAAAAATATGTTTGTGGCAAAATCGTTCGTTTCTCGAGAAAACACAAGAGAACAAAACCTCTCGTGTATAAAAAGCTTTATGAGAATTCGATATAAATTTTTCAAATTCTGAAGGTTAATGAGAAATCGGAAACTGAGCAATGTATCCCTTCCGTTTACAACAAATTGTTCAAACGTTGATAGAAATCTACGCTCAAGAGCTGTACTGTAAAATAAAATTATAAATATCAACGTAAAATGCTACTCAAGATCTCGTGTTCATGCGGAATTAGAATAAAATATTTCCCTTTATCACTCAAACATTAGTAAATATGTTTGCGGGGAAAGGGTTAATAGAAACTAGCGACAAAATCTTAGAATTAAATATGAATCTTCATCCACCTCACTGAAGCGGTTCTCAAATTATAAGCTTTTGGGAAACTGGAAGTAGAGTAGGCTAAACAAACAAAACTTCTACTTTGCACCAGAAATTGCTCAAAAGCGGGTAGATAACTACAAATTGGATGTAATAATAAATATATTACATGTTATTAACTAATTGAAAGGGTAGCCTACTCATGGTACTGTTTTCACACACAGAAACACACACACACACACACTAACTAAAAGAAAAGTTTAAACTGATATTTATTTTTTCAGGCTTAAAAAAGGTGATCAGCGTCGCGATTTGTCAATAGTAAAAACAATTTGTGATTTTAAAACTATTTTTGACGTACTAAATAGATACAATAGGATTTATGCGCCCTAGTCCTCTCTCATTCGCAAACTGAGCATTCGCAAATAGAACATTCGCAAATAGAACACTCGCAAATAGAACATTCGCAAACAGAACATTCGCATACTACTATTACGAAAAATGAGAAACACAATATATACATTGTAGTCAGCAAAACACATAATTAAATTATTTAATACCCCAATGTTTTCAGTGCATTAAAAAAAAATTCAGTAAAACAAAAACGGTTATGTTATGAACTCATCTTTTTGTTGTATTTTTGTAATATTTTTTTTATTTGGCCGACAAAAAAAATATTTTATCTAGCTTGTGCCCGTATCGGTTAATAATAGAATGAATACAAACATTAATTTCACCCTTATTTTCGAAATAGAAGATCTGGCAAACTTGTCCTATTGATTTCATTTACCCAATCTTATCAAACTATGAGTGATTTCCGGTGACCGTAAATACTGGTTTACATTATTACTATAAGAATTTGATACTTTATGTCCTATCTTTTAAAGTTACCGGTACCACTCTGTCTGGGATCTGAGAACATACTAGAAAGTTTAGGGGAGATCACTCCACATTATCAAAATGTGAGAAGCCGATTTCATTGCAACTCATTTAAATGATAGGGTCTGTTCTTTGTGTATGTGTGTTTAGGTTGGATTTAAAAGTTAGTTAATGCCATATATATTTATAGATGTAAACCGATACGTTTGGCGCTTTTTAAACTGTAAAAAAAAAGTTAAAAACCAAAATTTTAAAATATAACCTATAAATCAAGTCAAGTAAACATTCCTCCTCAGTGTTTCTTCCAGACTTTTTTCTCCGGGGGGGGGGGGGGGGGGCACTTGAAATTTTCGGGGGGGGGGGGGGGCGGTAGACTTTCTTCGGGGGGGGGGGGGCGGACACTGTTAAAAGTATATATTTTTCTATATAAATTATATAAATTTCTTTCGCTCGGGGGGGGGGGGGCGGTAGAATTTTTTCGGGGGGGGGGGGGGGGGCTTCGCCCCCTCCCCCCGAAGAGATGCCTGGAAGAAACTCTGCTCCTCCTTAGACAGGTGAGATAGAGTTCATGTTTCTTGACCTCGGCGTATGAAGGGATGGTGTGGTCAGCACGATACCCAGTCGCATTTAGTATCCCCAATGTAAGCCAGGTACCCATAAGAGTTAGGGGCTGATCCGTGTTCCGTGTAGCAGCCAAATGCTCTACCGTTCGAGCACGCCGTCCCACCATCATTCCGTGTAGGCTACTATAAAATTATGTTTGTAAATTTATTGATGACATTCATATAACGCTTTGTGTGTTCAAGTTTGTAACCGGAAGTAGAACTTGACGCTGTGTTACGATTCCTCAAAAAAAGCAAAAGAATGTATCTATCTTGATCCATCTGCCTGAGTTCCATCATGGGTGGAAACTTGGGCACATTTTCGAAACATATTTTTGCTTTCATTCTTTCTTTTTTTCATTTAAGTATTTAAATATTAAAAAATAAAACAAGTATAAAAACCTCTATAATAATAAGCTAAAATGATCGCTAAAATGTATAAGAGATCTTATTAATGACCAATGATTATATTAAGAAAAGCAAATTATTTTTATATTTCAGTGCACTTAAAATCTTTCTATGAGAAAGGTTTTGTTTTATTTAACACTTTTTACTTTCTCGCATATACGAAGTATAGAGAAAGTCTTGTAATCGTGCAAAAAAAAATCGAGATTTTCGCAAATCTCGACGTTTTACACCTCACTGATACGGAAAAACATAATTTTGCAATCTTGTCCGTATGTCTGTGTGTCTGTCTATGTCTCTCTGTGTGTGTGTGTGTAAACACGATAACTTGAGTACCGTTACAGCTAGGTTGATGAAATTTCATATATAGGTATTGTATCAAAATCGTAGATCCCTATCAACTTTTGAGCGATTTCCGATAAACGGAAGTGGTACTTTTTCTACTTTAAATTTTTAAAAAGCCTATAACTTGAGTACTATTTCAGATAGATAAATAAAATTTCACATGTAAGTAAAAGATCTAATTCTCTACCTTCTGTCAAATTGTGAGTAATTTCCATTTACCGGAAATACTAATTTACGCTATTTCCGTTTTCTCAAAAAAGCATGTAAATTTATAAAGTACTAATAATACTGCGCACTATTATGAACATCTTTATTTGGCGTTCGCTTGGTGCGCAATTCTTTTTTCTATGAGATTATATTCTATTTTTAAAAGTTTAAGTATTTCAAATGGATTAAAAATCATAACTATATCCCTAGTTTCCATCCCCTGTTGTTTTATATAAGAATATTCGAGAAAGTTTAGGGGAGATCACTCCCGGTTTATTTAAAAAGTAATTTGTTCTAGACGAAGTTGACACCTCATAATCAGTGAGTAAATTATTTACGCAAAAATCTGATCAGTAGCTTGTTCAACGTGCTCAACAAAAACAATTTTTTTTTACAAAATTACATACCAAAAATGATCTTCGTCGATTGAACGCCCTTAGTATTATAGAATACATACACAACTGTCGGTGTAATGTTTCAACAAGTTACATTGTTAAAATTACGATTAGTTATGATTAGTAGGCCTACTTAGTGCGAAACATTATAGTCAAGATAAATCTTAGAACTTGGTGTTAAATTGTTACATCACCTTGTGTGAAAATTATAAAAGACAAGAAGAATAAAAACGTCACTAAAGTCATCAATACAGCCTTCATTTTCTCCGTTAGCTTTAGGCTCCTGAATGTAGCGAAATGTAACTGGGATTTTACACTGCTTCTAGATCGCAGAGATAGAATCTCTACAGCTGCTAAATCTCATACATTAAACTTGAACAGCTGCTAAATCTCAAAGATAACAAGATCAGTGGTATTTTGTTTATGGTTAGCTGAATTTAAAGAATCAGTGGATAACCCGAGACAGACAGAAAGACAGACAGACAGACAGACAGACAGACAGACAGACAGACAGACAGACAGACAGACAGACTGACTGACAGACAGACAGACAGACAGACAGACAGAATGACAGACAGACAGACAGACAGACAGACAGACCGACCGACCGACTGACAGACAGACAGACAGACAAACAGACGGACAGACAGACGGACGGACGGACGGACAGACGGATGAACGGATGGATGGATGGATAGATAGCTAGATAGATATGTGTATATATATATATATATATATATATATATATATATATATATATATATATATATATATATATATATATATAAACATACGCGCGGCATCAAAACGGCCAATGACAAAACGGCCCCGTCAAAACGACCCCGACAAATCGGCCCCGACATAAGAGCCCCGTCAAATTGGCCCCGTCAAAATGGCCAGCGACATATGGACCCCGACATAAAGGCTACCGATAAATGGGCTTCCGTTATTTAGGCTCCCGACAAATAGGCTCCCGACAAAAGGGCTCCAGTCAATAAGGCTTCTGACAAATATACTCCCGTCATTTTGGCTCCCGACATATAGGCTCCCGTCATTTAGTTTTTTCCACAAAACGGCCCCCGTCATTACGACTCCCGACAAATAGGCTCCCGCCATTTAGTTTTTCCACAAAACGGCCCCCGTCATTACGACTCCCGACAAATAGGCTAGCGTCATTTTGGCTCACGACTAAAAGGCTCCTGTCAATTTGGCTCCAGACAAAAGGACCACTGACAATACCGTTTCTGTAGAGACTAAATCTCCCGGCAAAGCGGTCTCATTGAATATGACACCTGCCAGTGGGACCCCTTCATCAATATTCTTTCGAGTTAGCTTATCCAACACTCTTAAGTAATACAACGTATGCATCTCTTGTTCGGCAGGCCTTATTTTTATATTAGTTTATCTATTATAAAATATAGTATGTTTTAATGTGATGAAATGTAAATTTGACCTCATGGTTTACAAGAAGCTCACTTTAGATACACCTACATCATGATGTCAATATTAGAGCCATGTAATCTATAAAGACAGTGGTGTTAGTTTCTCTTTATAAGTGGTAAAACTTCAGAAGATTGTGCAAACTATAGTTGGCAATGGTTTATTTTTCAACTGCTTATGTTGAACTTTGAATACTAAAAGTTTCTTCCTGATATTGCTGATAGATATTTTTTATGGCACTTTAAATGTTTAAAAGTTAATTTTCTCAAAACTTGTTTTTTCAAGATTTTTGCTTATTGTAACTCTAATGTTTTAGCTGTTTGCAGAGATAATGTCTTGAAACTTGGTGTACTTTTTCATTATTCATGTTATGGTGTAACTGTACATGTGAGAATGATGTGCATTGTGTACATTTTTTTTTTTAAAAATTTCATAACTTGTATGCCTTGTTTTAAATTATGCATTTTTTATAAAAATTGAAAAAAATGTTTCTTTTACATTTTAATGCAAACAAACTGCTTCTGTACACTCTAGAATGGTTCTAGTTAAATAAACAGAATTAAAACCATCAATATTTGTTCACATTATTGAAACATTAGATTTGTAAAAAAAAGGTGTTTTTTTAAAGATGGCCGCCGTTACCATGGCAACCATGCATAATTAGGTCCTCAGAATGTGGAATTTTTATTTACAGTTGCTAACTATTAATAATAGTATATTGTTACTTGCTTATCTCTGCTGTGGGCTAGTTTGGTTTTTACAGTGGAGTGGCCCCTTAAGGGTCATCTATCTATGACTTCCATAATTGAGTCGGTTATAGGCTGTTCCAACTCAGTGTGTGTGGAGAAGGGTCCACGCTGTACCTTCCTACCTCCAGTATGCTTGTAGGTTATCAAAACAAAATGTCGTTATCCTGTAAACATCATGTATATCGTACATTTTCACTTCTGTGCTCGCTTTTATGCAAAAGATCTTTACAGTTGTAAATAAGATTATCAAAATTTTAGAATTCATAGATTTTAGCTGTTAGGGGCTTGATTTGTTTGAGAATTGATGTTGGTTCATGAAAAACAATTTCATTCAGGCATTAAAAAGAGGTTATAGTAGTAATGGAGGTAGGACAACATGGTTACTTTTATGCCAATGGTGACATTACCATTCATTTGTCTGGAGCCAATATGTCGGGAGTCATTTTGTCGGTAGCCAATATGTCGGGAGCCCATTTGTCGGTAGCCACTATGTCATGAGTCCATTTGTCGGGAGCCCATTTGTTGTGAGCCCTTATGTCGGGAGGCAATATGTCGGGAACTACTTTGTCGGGAGCCAGTATGTCCTGAGCCTATTTGTCGGGAGCCAATATGTCGAGAGTCCAATTGTCGGGAGCCTAAATGTTGGGAGCTCATTTGCCGGGAGCCTATATGTCGCGAGTCAATATAACGGGAGCCCATTTGACGGGAGCCAATAAGTCGGGGCCCTTTTGACGGGGCTATTTTGACTGGGTCGTTTTGTCGGGGGTCGATTTGACGGGGTCATATTAACGGGGCCGTTTTGACGGGGCCGATTTGTCCCGGGCCGTTTTGACAGGCCAACATATATATATATATATATATATATATATATATATATATATATATATATATATATATATATATATATATATATTAGCCGGCCAGGCCCTTCACTGGCCTCTGTGAAAAACCAATCTGTAAATGACCATGACTTGTGTGTTTATTAAGTGGGATATATCCGGCATTATCTAGGTTTAGGAAGTATATTACTTTTCGAATTAACCTTTACAAAAACCAACCAAAACCAAAACAATAAAAAAACGCAAATGTAACACAAAAACAAACAAAAACACAAACGCAAACAAAAAAGTAAAAAGATAACAAACACAAATCCAAACAAAAACACAAACCCAACCACAAGCGTAATCCCAAATACAAAGAAAACACAAACGCAAATTAAAAAGTAAACACAAACACAAACGCAAATACAAATAGAAACGCAAACAATAAATTAAATTAACATTACTAAGGTGGAGTTGATTGCCGCAGAGGATGTCTTTTGGTATTCTAGCGTCAGGCATGCAGCAGACTTGACCAACCCAATCATGCAGCAGACTTGACCCAGCCAACCCAATCATGCAGCAGATTTGACCCAGCCAACCCAATCATGCAGCAGACTTGACCAACCCAATCATGCAGCAGACTTGACCCAGCCAACCCAATCATGCAGCAGACTTGACCAACCCAATCATGCAGCAGACTTGACCAACCCAATCATGCAGCAGACTTGACCAACCCAATCATGCAGCAGACTTGACCAACCCAATCATGCAGCAGACTTGACCAACCCAATCATGCAGCAGACTTGATCCAGACAACCCAATCATGCAGCAGACTTGACCCAGCCAACCCAATCATGCAGCAGACTTGACCCAGCCAACCCAATCATGCAGCAGACTTGACCCAGCCAACCCAATCATGCAGCAGACTTGACCAACCCAACCATACAGCAGACTTGACCAACCCAATCATGCAGCAGACTTGACCAACCCAATCATGCAGCAGACTTGACCAACCCAATCATGCAGCAGACTTGACCAACCCAATCATGCAGCAGACTTGACCCAGCCAACCCAATCATGCAGCAGACGTGACCCAGCCAACCCAATCATGCAGCAGACTTGACCAACCCAATCATGCAGCAGACTTGACCAACCCAATCATGCAGCAGACTTGACCCAGCCAACCCAATCATGCAGCAGACTTGACCCAGCCAACCCAATCATGCAGCAGACTTGATCCAGCCAACCCAATCATGCAGCAGACTTGACCCAGCCAACCCAATCATGCAGCAGACTTGACCCAGCCAACCCAATCATGCAGCAGACTTGACCCAGCCAACCCAATCATGCAGCAGACTTGACCCAGCCAACCCAATCATGCAGCAGACTTGACCCAGCCAACCCAATCATGCAGCAGACTTGACCCAGCCAACCCAATCATGCAGCAGACTTGACCCAGCCAACCCAATCATGCAGCAGACTTGACCCAGCCAACCCAATCATGCAGCAGACTTGACCAACCCAATCATGCAGCAGACTTGACCAACCCAATCATGCAGCAGACTTGACCAACCCAATCATGCAGCAGACTTGACCCAGCCAACCCAATCATGCAGCAGACTTGACCCAGCCAACCCAATCATGCAGCAGACTTGACCCAGCCAACCCAATCATGCAGCAGACTTGACCAACCCAACCATGCAGCAGACTTGACCAACCCAATCATGCAGCAGACTTGACCAACCCAATCATGCAGCAGACTTGACCAACCCAATCATGCAGCAGACTTGACCAACCCAATCATGCAGCAGACTTGACCAACCCAATCATGCAGCAGACTTGACCAACCCAATCATGCAGCAGACTTGACCAACCCAATCATGCAGCAGACTTGACCCAGCCAACCCAATCATGCAGCAGACTTGACCCAGCCAACCCAATCATGCAGCAGACTTGACCCAGCCAACCCAATCATGCAGCAGACTTGACCAAGCCAACCCAATCATGCAGCAGACTTGACCCAGCCAACCCAATCATGCAGCAGACTTGACCCAGCCAACCCAATCATGCAGCAGACTTGACCCAGCCAATCAATCATGCAGCAGACTTGACCCAGCCAACCCAATCATGCAGCAGACTTGACCCAGCCAACCCAACCATGCAGCAGACTTGACCCAGCCAACCCAATCATGCAGCAGACTTGACCAACCCAATCATGCAGCAGACTTGACCAACCCAATCATGCAGCAGACTTGACCCAGCCAACCCAATCATGCAGCAGACTTGACCCAGCCAACCCAATCATGCAGCAGACTTGACCCAGCCAACCCAATCATGCAGCAGACTTGACCCAGCCAACCCAATCATGCAGCAGACTTGACCCAGCCAACCCAATCATGCAGCAGACTTGACCCAGCCAACCCAATCATGCAGCAGACTTGACCCAGCCAACCCAATCATGCAGCAGACTTGACCAACCCAATCATGCAGCAGACTTGACCAACCCAATCATGCAGCAGACTTGACCCAGCCAACCCAATCATGCAGCAGACTTGACCCAGCCAACCATGCAGCAGACTTGACCAACCCAATCATGCAGCAGACTTGACCAACCCAACCATGCAGCAGACTTGACCAACCCAATCATGCAGCAGACTTGACCAACCCAATCATGCAGCAGACTTGACCCAGCCAACCCAATCATGCAGCAGACTTGACCCAGCCAACCCAATCATGCAGCAGACTTGACCCAGCCAACCCAATCATGCAGCAGACTTGACCCAGCCAACCCAATCATGCAGCAGACTTGACCCAGCCAACCCTATCATGCAGCAGACTTGACCCAGCCAACCCAATCATGCAGCAGACTTGACCAACCCAATCATGCAGCAGACTTGACCAACCCAATCATGCAGCAGACTTGACCCAGCCAACCCAATCATGCAGCAGACTTGACCCAGCCAACCCAATCATGCAGCAGACTTGACCCAGCCAACCCAATCATGCAGCAGACTTGACCCAGCCACCCAATCATGCAGCAGACTTGACCCAGCCAACCCAATCATGCAGCAGACTTGACCCAGCCAACCCAATCATGCAGCAGACTTGACCCAGCCAACCCAATCATGCAGCAGACTTGACCCAGCCAACCCAATCATGCAGCAGACTTGACCCAGCCAACCCAATCATGCAGCAGACTTGACCCAGCCAACCCAATCATGCAGCATACTTGACCCAGCCAACCCAATCATACAGCAGACTTGACCCAGCCAACCCAATCATGCAGCAGACTTGACCCAGCCAACCCAATCATGCAGCAGACTTGACCCAGCCAACCCAATCATGCAGCAGACCTGACCAACCCAATCATGCAGCAGACTTGACCCAGCCAACCCAATCATGCAGCAGACCTGACCAACCCAATCATGCAGCAGACTTGACCAACCCAATCATGCAGCAGACTTGACCCAGCCAACCCAATCATGCAGCAGACTTGACCCAGCCAACCCAATCATACAGCAGACTTGATCCAGCAAACCCAATCATGCAGCAGACTTGACCAACCCAATCATGCAGCAGACTTGACCCAGACAACCCAATCATGCAGCAGACTTGACCCAGCCAACCCAATCATGCAGCAGACTTGACCCAGCCAACCCAATCATGCAGCAGACTTAACCCAGCCAACCCAATCATGCAGCAGACTTGACCCAGCCAACCCAATCATGCAGCAGACTTGACCCAGCCAACCCAATCATGCAGCAGACTTGATCCAGCCAACCCAATCATGCAGCAGACTTGACCCAGCCAACCCAATCATGCAGCAGACTTGATCCAGCCAACCCAATCATGCAGCAGACTTGACCCAGCCAACCCAATCATGCAGCAGACTTGACCCAGCCAACCCAATCATGCAGCAGACTTGACCCAGCCAACCCAATCATGCAGCAGACTTGACCCAGCCAACCCAATCATGCAGCAGACTTGACCCAGCCAACCCAATCATGCAGCAGACTTGACCCAGCCAACCCAATCATGCAGCAGACTTGACCAACCCAATCATGCAGCAGACTTGACCAACCCAATCATGCAGCAGACTTGACCAACCCAATCATGCAGCAGACTTGACCAACCCAATCATGCAGCAGACTTGACCCAGCCAACCCAATCATGCAGCAGACTTGACCCAGCCAACCCAATCATGCAGCAGACTTGATCCAGCCAACCCAATCATGCAGCAGACTTGACCCAGCCAACCCAATCATGCAGCAGACTTGACCCAGCCAACCCAATCATGCAGCAGACTTGACCCAGCCAACCCAATCATGCAGCAGACTTGACCCAGCCAACCCAATCATGCAGCAGACTTGACCCAGCCAACCCAATCATGCAGCAGACTTGACCCAGCCAACCCAATCATGCAGCAGACTTGACCCAGCCAACCCAATCATGCAGCAGACTTGACCAAGCCAACCCAATCATGCTGCAGACTTGACCCAGCCAACCCAATCATGCAGCAGACTTGACCCAGCCAACCCAATCATGCAGCAGACTTGACCAACCCAATCATGCAGCAGACTTGACCCAGCCAACCCAATCATGCAGCAGACTTGACCCAGCCAACCCAACCATGCAGCAGACTTGACCCAGCCAACCCAATCATGCAGCAGACTTGACCAACCCAATCATGCAGCAGACTTGACCAACCCAATCATGCAGCAGACTTGACCCAGCCAACCCAATCATGCAGCAGACTTGACCCAGCCAACCCAATCATGCAGCAGACTTGACCCAGCCAACCCAATCATGCAGCAGACTTGACCCAGTCAACCCAATCATGCAGCAGACTTGACCCAGCCAACCCAATCATGCAGCAGACTTGACCCAGCCAACCCAATCATGCAGCAGACTTGACCCAGCCAACCCAATCATGCAGCAGACTTGACCAACCCAATCATGCAGCAGACTTGACCAACCTAATCATGCAGCAGACTTGATCCAGCCAACCCAATCATGCAGCAGACTTGACCCAGCCAACCCAATCATGCAGCAGACTTGACCCAGCCAACCCAATCATGCAGCAGACTTGACCCAGCCAACCCAATCATGCAGCAGACTTGACCCAGCCAACCCAATCATGCAGCAGACTTGACCCAGCCAACCCAATCATGCAGCAGACTTGACCCAGCCAACCCAATCATGCAGCAGACTTGACCCAGCCAACCCAATCATGCAGCAGACTTGACCCAGCCAACCCAATCATGCAGCAGACTTGACCCAGCCAACCCAATCATGCAGCAGACTTGACCCAGCCAACCCAATCATGCAGCAGACTTGACCCAGCCAACCCAATCATGCAGCAGACTTGACCAACCCAATTTTGCAGCAAACTTGACCCAGCCAACCCAATCATGCAGCAGACTTGACCCAGCCAACCCAATCATGCAGCAGACTTGACCCAGCCGACCCAATCATGCAGCAGACTTGACCCAGCCAACCCAATCATGCAGCAGACTTGACCCAGCCAACCCAATCATGCAGCAGACTTGACCAACCCAACCATGCAGCAGACTTGACCAACCCAATCATGCAGCAGACTTGACCAACCCAATCATGCAGCAGACTTGACCAACCCAATCATGCAGCAGACTTGACCAACCCAATCATGCAGCAGACTTGACCCAGCCAACCCAATCATGCAGCAGACTTGACCCAGCCAACCCAATCATGCAGCAGACTTGACCCAGCCAACCCAATCATGCAGCAGACTTGACCCAGCCAACCCAATCATGCAGCAGACTTGACCCAGCCAACCCAATCATGCAGCAGACTTGACCCAGCCAACCCAATCATGCAGCAGACTTGACCAACCCAATCATGCAGCAGATTTGACCCAGCCAACCCAATCATGCAGCAGACTTGACCCAGCCAACCCAATCATGCAGCAGACTTGACCCAGCCAACCCAATCATACCGCAGACTTGACCCAGCAAACCCAATCATGCAGCAGACTTGACCAACCCAATCATGCAGCAGACTTGACCCAGACAACCCAATCATGCAGCAGACTTGACCCAGCCAACCCAATCATACAGCAGACTTGACCCAGCCAACCCAATCATGCAGCAGACTTGACCCAGCCAACCCAATCATGCAGCAGACTTGACCCAGCCAACCCAATCATGCAGCAGACTTGACCCAGCCAACCCAATCATGCAGCAGACTTGACCCAACCAACCCAATCATGCAGCAGACTTGACCCAGCCAACCCAATCATGCAGCAGACTTGACCCAGCCAACCCAATCATGCAGCAGACTTGACCCAGCCAACCCAATCATGCAGCAGACTTGACCCAGCCAACCTAATCATGCAGCAGACTTGACCCAGCCAACCCAATCATGCAGCAGACTTGACCCAGACACCCAACCATGCAGCAGACTTGACCCAGCCAACCCAATCATGCAGCAGACTTGACCAACCCAACCATGCAGCAGACTTGACCAACCCAATCATGCAGCAGACTTGACCAACCCAATCATGCAGCAGACTTAAACCAGCCAACCCAATCATGCAGCAGACTTGACCCAGCCAACCCAATCATGCAGCAGACTTGACCCAGACAACCCAATCATGCAGCAGACTTGACCCAGCCAACCCAATCATGCAGCAGACTTGACCCAGCCAACCCAATCATGCAGCAGACTTGACCCAGACAACCCAATCATGCAGCAGACTTGACCCAGCCAACCCAATAATGCAGCAGACTTGACCAACCCAATCATGCAGCAGACTTGACCAACCCAATCATGCAGCAGACTTGACCCAGCCAACCCAATCATGCAGCAGACTTGACCCAGCCAACCCAATCATGCAGCAGACTTGACCCAGCCAACTTAACCATCACTGGGTAAAGATTTACTTAGCACCAAGTGAGTTGGCTTGCTTCAAGATGTCTTGGCTGGAGACCCGGTCTTCCCTTGTAGGCAGCGTATATGAAAAGTGGACTGAAGTCTTGTAAATGTGAATATTGTGAACGAAGATGCGCTCTAATTCTCTGGCTTAACATTTCCATCTTGATAAACTAAAAAAACATGATGTCTTGCTTGAGTGAACACGGATGTCTTGCTTGGCTGCATAAAGAACCCTTTAATAACCGATACGTCACTTTGTCAAGTAACAAAATACATACGCCGTCAGCTTTTAGTGTTGTTGACTAGAATAGTTTTAACTAATAAACAACGAAGCTATACAAATACGTTATTATCACTGGACCATAACAAGTAGCCTACCTTCAAATGGTAACCTTAAGCCATGCATGGAAAAGCTGTCGAATTTGTTTTTATGATGATCCTTATAAATAATGTATTGTTGTATCGATGTATTATTGTACTAATGTATTATTGTACTGATGTATTATTGTACTCATGTATTATTGTACTCATGTATTATAGTACTGGTGTATTATGTACTAATGTATTATTGTATTGATGTATTATTATACTGATGTATTATAGTACTGGTGTATTATGTACTAATGTATTATTGTATTGATATTGTATTAGGAATTCCACTTCTAGGCCGTACGATCGGACGATCTCAGAACACAACCGTTCGTTCTGTCTCTCGGCCTTTCTGCGCAAGTACCCTCAAGTAGATAGATATATAGATATACAGAAAGAAAGATAGATAGATAGATAGATAGATAGATAGATAGATAGATAGATAGATAGATAGATAGATAGATAGATAGATAGATAGATAGATAGATAGATAGATAGATAGATGGATGGATGGATGGATGGATGGATGGATGGATGGATGGATGGATGGATGGATGGATGGATGGATGGATGGATGGATGGATGGATGGATGGATGGATGGATGGATGGATGGATGGATGGATGGATGGATGGATGGATGGATGGATGGATGGATGGATGGATGGATGGATGGATGGATGGATGGATGGATGGATGGATGGATGGATGGATGGATGGATGGATGGATGGATGGATGGATGGATGGATGGATGGATGGATGGATGGATGGATGGATGGATGGATGGATGGATGGATGGATGGATGGATGGATGGATGGATGGATGGATGGATGGATGGATGGATGGATGGATGGATGGATGGATGGATGGATGGATGGATGGATGGATGGATGGATGGATGGATGGATGGATGGATGGATGGATGGATGGATGGATGGATGGATGGATGGATGGATGGATGGATGGATGGATGGATGGATGGATGGATGGATGGATGGATGGATGGATGGATGGATGGATGGATGGATGGATGGATGGATGGATGGATGGATGGATGGATGGATGGATGGATGGATGGATGGATGGATGGATGGATGGATGGATGGATGGATGGATGGATGGATGGATGGATGGATGGATGGATGGATGGATGGATGGATGGATGGATGGATGGATGGATGGATGGATGGATGGATGGATGGATGGATGGATGGATGGATGGATGGATGGATGGATGGATGGATGGATGGATGGATGGATGGATGGATGGATGGATGGATGGATGGATGGATGGATGGATGGATGGATGGATGGATGGATGGATGGATGGATGGATGGATGGATGGATGGATGGATGGATGGATGGATGGATGGATGGATGGATGGATGGATGGATGGATGGATGGATGGATGGATGGATGGATGGATGGATGGATGGATGGATGGATGGATGGATGGATGGATGGATGGATGGATGGATGGATGGATGGATATTAGTAGACTGTCTAACTTACTTTATTCAAACCATTTTCTAATTTAGTAATTTAACCTATTTCATTGCAAAAAATATTATGAGACAACAAATCACAAAAATAGCTCTAACTTATATCAAACGAGATTTAATTGTGATTTAGAAACTTTATATATCTTATTTGTACCTTTTTACTTTCTCGTATATACGAAGTATAGAGAAAGTCTTGTAATCGTGCAAAAAAAATCGAGATTTTTACAAATCTCGACGTTTTACACCTCACTGATACGGAAAAACATAATTTTGCAATCTTGTCCGTATGTCTGTGTGTCTTTCTGTCTGTCTGTCTGTCCGTGTGTAAAAACGATAACTTGAGTACCGTTACAGCTAGGTTGATGAAATTTCATATATAAGTATTTTTTTTCAAAATCGTAGATCCTGATCAACTTTTGAGCGATTTCCGATAAACGGAAGTGGTACTTTTCCTACTTTGAATTTTTCAAAAGCCTATAATTTGAGTACTATTTCAAATAGATAAATAAAATTTCACATATAAGTAAAAGATCTAATTCTCTACCTTCTATCAAATTGTGAGTAATTTCCGTTGACCGGAAGTACTAATTTACGCTATTTCCGATTTACGCTATTTCCGATTTCTCAAAAAACTAATGTAAATTTCAAAAGTACTAATAATATTGCGAACTATTATGCGCTTTTTTATTTGGCGTTCACTTGGTGTGAAATTAATTTGTCTACGAGATTTTATTCTATTTTTAAAACTTTAAGTATTTAAAATGGATTAAAAATCATGTCTATAGCCCGAGTTCCCATCCCCTGTTATTTTATATAAGAATATTCGAGAAAGTTTAGGGGAGATCACTCCCGGTTTATTTTAAAAGGAAAACGTTTTGTTTTCAACATCTCACTTATACCCCCTAAAATTGTGAAAAATCGTAATGTCTTGCAAGCCTGTCTGTTTAAACACGTAGGTTCGAAATGTGTTATTGTTTCCTGTGTTTGTTTTATTCTTGTGTTTTGCAGCATTTATATTAATAAATTTGAACACATTTCTTTTTACAGCTTTGTCATTCTTTAGCATACTTTGATTTAATAAAAATTAAGAAAAGAAATTGCCTTTTAGATTGCTTAGTATAAAACTATTAAAATGAGTATTTTGGCTACCGTATTAGACTATTTAAAAATCGGACAATAAGTCATGGAAGAGGTTTGAAGTTTTGCCCATCTTAACACTACAACCCATGTAGTTGTTGTTTTTTTTTTTCTATACAACAATGTGTTAGTTAAGGAAGTGGCTATCGCTGCTGTAGTAGATTTTTTTTTAGAAAAACATTCTATCAAGCTGCAAAAAATTATTTTGTGGTTTTTTGGTCGGAATTCGGCCCACGCATGGTAGTTCCGCCCTGAACTATATCCGTAAGTCCATGTCATCAATTTGTCAAGTTTGCTGAAGAAAACATTTATTT
This sequence comes from Physella acuta, assembly GCF_028476545.2. Lineage (NCBI taxonomy): Eukaryota > Metazoa > Mollusca > Gastropoda > Physidae > Physella > Physella acuta. The sequence goes on along the minus strand of NW_026731924.1, from coordinate 1,127,105 downwards.
TAGGTCAATGTAACACTGATCAATTTTGTTGAGTCTTTCTTGTAGCTGCGTAAATAAAAAGCTTTTTCCAATTTACCTACCATATGTTTGGATGATATGGCACATCTGTTGAAATATGTAAGTAGCATTTTTCAAATCAGTCACACCATAATAGCTTGGTTGTTGTTGTTTTTTTAATTTATTATTTTATTTTATTTTATTTTATTTTTAGTACTATCTGTATGTAAGTATAATGTATATTCTGCGGATCTGTGTGCGTACGTGTGCAGTGCCTATGTGTATGTAAGTATAATGCACATACTTTGGATAATTGACCTGTGCGGCTTTACAGTGCTCCTGATTTGCACTAAAGCGAAGTCGAACAACAAGACAACTCCTGTCGTGGGTGGCGTAAATAACATCTACACGACCTATAAAAGACGCCAGAATACAATCGGCCAACAGACACAGATCGTTGGTTAAGGTAGGTTGTCAGCCAACAAAGATCGTTAGGGTAACTTGTCAACCAACAAAGATCGTTAGGGTAAGTTGTCAGCCAACAAAGATCGTTAGGGTGAGTTGTCAGCCAACAAAGATCGTTAGGGTTAATTGTTGTTTTAATTTTTTTAAGTAAATAAATTGTTTTGTGTACCAATATTAGTTCACCATAGAAAAATTAAGATTTATGACAAGTAATTGTGTGTTCAAAAATTCTATTTTACAAGCTTTTCTGACGTGCCTTTATTTAATTTGATTCTTCGCCATCCGTGTTTAAAGGAAAAAACTTGCAAAAGAAATTTAATTTTACACATATGTTAAAATCTGATGAAGGTGTGACAAAATTATTTTGAGATAATCCGATTGTTGTTTATTTTTACTTTCTAGTATATACGAAGTATAGAGAAAGTCTTGTAATCGTGAAAAAAAAATCGAGATTTTTACAAATCTCGACGTTTTACACCTCACTGATACGGAAAAACATAATTTTGCAATCTTGTCCGTATGTCTGTGTGTATGTGTGTGTGTCTGTGTGTGTGTTACTGTCTGTGTGTAAACACGATAACTTGAGTACCGTTACAGCTAGGTTGATTAAATTTCATTTATAGGTATTTTATCAAAATCGTAGATCATGATCAACTTTTGAGCGATTTCCGATAACCGGAAGTGGTACTTTTTCAAAAGCATATAACTTAAGTACTATTTCAGATAGATAAATGAAATTTCACATGTAAGTAAAAGATCTAATTCTCTACCTTCTATCAAATTGTGAGTAATTTCCGTTGACCGGGATTACTAATTTACGCTATTTCCGATTTTCCGTATGTAAATTTATAAAGTACTAATAATATTGCGCACTATTATGAATATTTTGTTTTGGCGTTCGCTTGGTGCGCAATTTTTTTTTCTACTAGATTTTATTCTATTTTTAAAAGTTTAAGCAAACAAATATCATGTCTATATTCCGAGTTGCCATCCCACGTAGTGTTATTAATACTAATAGTTTCGCTGTCTGTCTATGTATCTATCTATCTATCTATCTATCTATCTATGTATCTGACAAGAACGCTCTAGCGAAAACACAAGCAAATTAAAAACATACATAGTAATACGGAAACGAAATATGACGTCACATTGGAGCATATAGTAGAAAATAATCTCAAGCCGGAGAGTGCACACAGTAATATGACGTCATTGATTCTCGAGTAAACATTGAATTAAAAAGCCAATTTTGTCTAATCTTAAAAGTGGTTTGCGTCTAAGCCGACCCCCCCCCCCCCCCAACTCAAAAGAAATGTCGTCATCGGTACTCTATAATAGAATTACAGCCTAATTCATGTGTCTAATCTAAAAAGTGGTTTGCGTGCAGAGTTTCTTTCATGCCATTCTTCGGGTAATGGCTAAGCGCGACACCAGTGTTTCTTTCAGACTTTTTTCTCCCCGGAGGGAGGAATTTTTTCTAACCTAAAAAGTGTTTAGCGTTCACAGTTTTTTTCATGCATCTCTTCCGGTATGGGCGAAGCCCCGCCCAGGTTCTTTCTTTTGTTTGGATGATCTACAAATGCGACCAGTGTTTCTTTCAGACTTTTTCTGCCCGGAGAGGGGTAGGGGTACTTGAAATTTTCGAGGGCGGGGATAGAATTTTCGGGGAGGGGGCGTACACTGGAAAAAGTATATAATTATATTTCGTTGAATGGGACGGTAGACATGTTTTGGGGTGGGGGGGGGGGGGGGGGCGGAGCCCCCTACTCCCAAGTAGAGTTGCCTGAAAGAAACTCTAAATGCAAATTTTGTCATGAATGAGATTAGGTGCATGCTTTAGGGATATGCCTATGACTATATTTTGTATAAATTAAAGTACCAATTCTGGATAAAAATCCGTTTTCAATGTCATTTTTTGTTTCAGGTTAAATTGAATTAAGATGGTGATTTTGGTTTTGGTTTTACTTTAGAGAAAATAGACAGCATTATCAACCTAGCGCCCGTTGTATTATTCCTCAACGGGCCACTTTTCTCGTATTAGAATATTCGAGAAAGTTTAGGGGAGATTACTCCCGGTTTATTTAAAATGTATACAGCTGGATGAGCTGGAGTCGATCATTGATGTTGACATGGATATAAAAAACTGTGTGTGTGTGTGTGTGTGTATGCGTGCGTGCGTGTGCATGTGTGTGTGTGTGTGTGTGTGTGTGTGTGTGTGTGTGTGTGTGTGTGTGTGTGTGATCAAAGTGGCCGTAAAAAAAAAGAAAAATACTTTTAAAATCAATGATATAAAATTGCAAATCCAGAAAACTTGAAAATATTTTTTTTAGTTTAAGGCTGCATATTTCTATTTATTTTTATCAAGCCTAAGTTATAACCCGATGTTTCACTTTCGTAAGAAAAACATTGATTGGCTGTACAGGAACTCCGTGATCGATTTCTGACAGCCCCACGTTATAATTTTTTTGTTTGCAAAACTTTGCAGATCAATTTTTTAAATAACAATGCAAATTTAAACAACATGACCTAGTTTTTCTTTTTTTTAGCTTACAATGTGTACAATAAAATTTATGGCGGCCTATCGAATAGCAGGATGCCATTGTTTATGTCGCCATTACACGTGAAACCAAATTGTTTTTGCTTTTTTTTTTTTTTTGTTTTTTTTTTTTTTTAGATACCGAAAATATTAAAAACATAAGATACATCTAATCTTTAGTAAATTCCGAAAAAAAAACCAGACAGACAGGATTTTATAACCATATTAATTGTAACTACGCCGTGCATGATTTTTAAATTAATTTATACCTTTGAGACTTTTCTCGCTGGTGTCCATTACATCCAATCTTTAGTAAAATCAAACAAAAATCAAACAGTCCGATTTTTTAAACCTTATGTTTTTTGATAACATCTGAAAATCGATAATAGTGTTGGGAACTAATTAAAAAAAACAAAAAAAAAACAACAGATATCGTTAAAGCTATAAAAGATAGGAAATTTAGCTTTAAAATACATTAAACTTTTCAATTGACTCAAACGAGAATAGTCTCAAAATTATTCGAAACACCAATCAAATGTTTTTAAAAAATCTAGAACATAAAAAAATTCTAGAACATAATGATTTTATTTCGGAGAAAATAGAATCTAGAATTAAGGTTACTTAGATCTAGATTCTAGTAAATTAGCTTTATCGAAGAAAAAAATGTCAAATAAAAATGACATATATCTAATTTGTTAAAAACAGAAACAAGTACAAAAACCACTTTTTTCCCGGTTTTAAATATTCCATATACATTTTTTTGTCTTAGTTATTGAAATTAGGATATATTTTAAATGAAAATAAAATTTTGGTGTAATTTTACTTCGTGGTTAACAGTAGTCTCCATTCGGAGTTTTAAAGGTGAGTAGCATGAGATCGAAACACGTCCAGTCAAAGTGGTGTCCGGCCAAAATCAATTTGTTTGTTTTAATTTTTCTACAAAGAAAGTGCACAAAGAGAAATAACAAAGCACGCAAATGGTTCTAATTCATTATTATTTTGTCGTTAGCGTTAATAATTTAATAATTTGTTTTTCATATGAGGTTCAAGAGCAGAAGATATTGTAGAAAGAAATCTATGTTTTAAAAAGACAAAAACCTTGTAAGCTGAGGCGTGACTTCTTTTTAGATGTGTACTAGACTACCCGTCATCCCTTGGATAACTGTGGTTTTCGGGGGTCATCTATAAAAAACATCACGTCTGTCACTTATCGTCACAAAAACCAGACCCCACATTAAAAAAGGCGTCACAATTCAGATGTTTTTGTCTTTTGAAAACACCGACTTCGGCTGAGCATGGGCCTGACCACACTATCCATTCACATTCTGAGGTTACAAAAACAGGTCAACTCTACTTTACCTGCCCAGTGTATCCCCAACTCAGACAAATTGTTGTCTTTTAAAACACCGATTTCGGCTGAGCATGGATCTGACCACACTATCCCTTCATATGCTGACGTCACAGGTGAACTATACACCTACCAAACTCTACTTCACCTACCCAGTGTCCCGACAAGTCTCAGACATGTTTTTATCGTTTTAAAAAAAGATGTCGGACAGAGAAACAGGTGAACTCTACTTCACCTGCCCTGTGTTCCGCGAGGTCCCGATAGGCAACTTTATCATTCACGTTATAAAAAAAAATTAAACTTTTTCGTGATGTGTCTCAAACCCGTACCACCCGTATGTTAGCCATTACACTATCATCTTAGCTATATGGGCACTGACTATCTAACGTAGAATTAGTACTATAATGTACTGCAAAGTAAGAAACCAGTTACACGAATAGGCCCTATTATTTTCAATTAAATTAGGGGCCTATATACCTAATTCACCTATTCCATAGCTAAACAAAGATTTATATAAAATAATTAAGGTCTGAAACAGTTTAGTATATAGATTCTAGATCTAGATGTAGCATTTACGTTAAGTCTAGATCTAGATGTAGAATTTACGTTAAGTCTAGTTTTTGCCGTAACTCTAGATCTAGAACCTAGATAGATAAATCCCATGTAATCTCGATGTGTGACTAGGGAGGGTCAGGGGGAGTTAAAAATCGTCATTTACGAACGACCCCTAAACCCATAGTTATCCAAAGGATAAAAACAGTTTTCTAAAACAAAAAATAACGGCTAAAATTCAGTTTATAGCATTACTTTTAAAATGCGTGAAGTCACGCGATCTGAAACCCCTCCTGTAATAGATTGAAATAATTGTGAGGTCAAGGGAACTCACTCTTCTGTATTAGTATTATATTTATATTGTTATCTTGAGTGATGTCCCTTACATGTTGTTATGTATATAAGTCTCTCGCCACTTCTCACTTCCTCTCTCTTACCGTCATGGCGTCTGTAAATAAAGATTGTTAACACCAACGCGGCTTCTCGTCAGTCATTACAATCCACCTCATTTGGCGACGAAGGATTAACATCTACTAGAAAGAGCACCTACTTACGCAAAAAAGAGGTTTGCTAGAGCTTATTAGCTAATTATTTCTAGAATAATGGCGCTGTATGGCCAAATAAATCAATTTGATGCGAATGATGAAATCATTCAAGATTACCTAGAGAGGTTAAGCTTTTACCTAGAAGCTAACGACGTGACGATAGAAGCCAAAAAGAGAGCTGTTTTGTTAACAGTCATAGGGCCTCAACAATTTAGGCTACTAAAGGACTTATGCGCACCAGCTAGTCCAGATACCAAGAGCTTTAACGAGCTGAGCAAATTGCTAACAGACCACCATGCGCCTACCCCATCAAAGTTTTTATGTAGAGCTAGATTTGACAGTAGGACTCGTCAACCAAACGAGTCAATATCAGAATATGTTGCTGCTTTACGTCATTTAAGTGAATTTTGTGAATTCGGCGATACGCTGTCTGACAGACTATGTGAAAAGTTTGTGACAGGTGTAAACAGCCCTGATATTCAAAGAAAGTTGCTGCTCGAGTCAGATCTAAAATTGGAAAAAGCAATACAACTTGCAATGTCATTCCAGCAGTCATCAGATGCGGCGAAATCTCTTACGCCTTCAGGGATCCATGCAGTAAACAGCAGGTTAGTCAATAAACATCAACCCCATCAGAGCATTCCAACTTATGCTAAACAGCCTGCTCGTTCAAATCCTAGATCTAAATCTAGTGATAATTATCAAAAATGTCATCGATGCAAAGGTCCCCATGCATCTCATCAGTGCAAGTTCAAGTCTGCAACTTGTTATAAGTGCAGTGAGCAAGGTCACATTGCTAAGGCCTGCTTTACAAAGTCTTCGTCTGTTGCTAAATCTAGCCAGTCAAGACAGTACCGCAACCAAAAGCAGCACTATGTTAACTCTCACCAAGACTACCTAACCCAACCAATGAACCACTCTACCTGTGAAAATGCTCAAACTGATTCGCAGCCGGATTTCAGCCTGTTCTCTGTGAAATCAATAAGTCATGCTCCCATCAATGTACAAGTTTATATCAACGGTAAGAGCATCAGCTTCCAACTTGACACTGGAGCATCTCTAACAGTCATAACAAAGAAAGATTTTGACGCTGTCACAGAAGGATCAGTGTCTCTACAGCCGTGTCACAAGTGTCTAACAACATACACTGGTGACAATGTTCCGGTAATAGGAGAGTGTATGGTTCATGTAAGTTATAATGGTCAAAGTGTTAAACTTCCTCTTCTTGTGGTTGAAGGAAATGGACCGCCATTACTAGGTAGGAACTGGTTAAGTGATCTTAAGTTAAATTGGGAGAGTATTTGTTCATTGAAGAATGTAAAAGAATCTAGTCTTACTTCACTAGATAAAGTTATATCTGAAAATAAATGTGTTTTTGGTAATCATGGATTACTAAATGATAGAACAGTGAAGTTAAGCATTAAAGACACAAATCCAAGATACTGCAAAGCTAGAGTTCCACCTTATGCAATGAGGAACAAAATTGAAAATGAGCTAAGTAGATTGGAATCTAATGGCATCATAAAGAAGGTAGACAATTCCGATTGGGCAACGCCCATTGTGCCAGTGTTAAAGAAGGATGGTTCTATAAGAATTTGTGGAGATTATAAAACTACACTGAATAAGCAAATAGAGCTAAATAGGTACCCTATTCCTAACATTGAGGAAATTTCTTTGAATTTGGCAGGAGGAGACAAATTCACTGAATTAGACTTTAGTCATGCTTACACTCAACTAGAACTGCATCCAGATTCAAAAGTCTATACGACAATAAACACACATAAAGGACTCTACCAATATGAAAGACTATGTTTTGGCATATCATCTAGCCCTGGAATTTTCCAAGCTGTCATGGACAGTATTTTTAAGGACATTCCAAATGTTTGTGTGTACTTTGACAATGTGTACATAACTGGTAAGAATGACACTGAACATCTTAAAACACTTGATAAAGTCTTGAAAATTGTTGGTGAAAAAGGTTTAAAGATAAACAAAGATAAATGTCAATTCATGCTGACAGAAATTAGTTTTCTTGGTTATATATTAAGCAAGCAAGGTATCAGACCTCAACCTGAGAAAACAAAAGCCATTAAAGAAGCACCCAAACCTGAAAATACCCAACAACTAAGAGCTTTTTTGGGCTTGATAAATTACTATGCAAAGTTCATAGGAAATCTGTCTGGTAAACTATCACCACTGTACAAGCTGCTACAGAAAAATGCAACTTGGCACTGGGGTAAACAACAAGAAGCTGCTTTTAATACAGCAAAAGAGGCTTTGTCTGCTGACACCTTACTAACTCACTATGACCCAGGGAAAAGACTTATATTAACATGTGATGCTTCACCAGATGGTGTAGGAGCAGTCTTGTCCCACATGGATGAGAAGGGTGACAGACCCATTGCTTTTGCCAGTAGATCTTTGAACCAGGCTGAGAAAAATTATTCTCAGTTAGATAGGGAAGGCTTAGGCATCATTTTTGGTGTTAAGAAATTTCATAAGTTTCTGTTTGGTAGGAAGTTCACCATCTTTACAGATCATAAACCATTGCTAGGTTTATTTGGAGAAAACAAAACCCTACCTGAGCATGCCTCACCAAGAATTCAAAGATGGGCTATCACACTAACTGCATACAATTATGAATTGAAATACAAACCTGGATCTGAGAATAGTGCAGATAGTCTTAGCAGATTACCTTTAAAAAACCAAAGCCTGAGCTATGTACCAGAAGATGTATTTGTTCTCTTCACTATCATGGATAACTCCAATATAAATGTGAATGATATTAAAAGAGAAACACAAAAAGATGAGTGCTTAATAAAAGTATATGAGTACTGTATGAATGGTTGGCCTGAAGAGTCAGTGAATGATGACTTAAAGCCATATAAAATAAGAAATTAAAAACCTTTGTGAAGATAATATAAAAGATGGAGAAGATGCAGTCCATTATCAGTCAAAGTTGCCTAAACAAAGTATTTGTAACTTAATAAGTGATTATGGTGATATGGCAATTTCAAATGTTTTAAAGAGAATACATTAGTAAGAAGGAATGTGACCATCAAACAACTTTGCTAACATCATTAGCACTTACAGAAACTAAAAGGGTAACATCAAAAGAAGAAAAAGATTTTTGCCATTGAATACACCCACTTCAAATACTGGATCACAGTTGCAAAGTGATATTGTCCAGGATATTACTTTTAAACAGTATGTTTGGTTACAAAAAGTGCACTATCAGATTACCTGAGAAAATTGATCAATCAAAGAAATCTATGTCAGTTAAGGATCTGAATAACAGCATAATACTTCCAGATGCCAATTCAAAAATAGTTCCATTAAATCATGGCAATAATGCATTGAAAGAGAATTTGGTGTTAATAAGAATGTGTATCTAAGAAATTATGGGAGAAAGGAAAAATGGATACCAGGTCAAATTGTTCAATGTACAGGACCTGTGCCTTATAAAGTTAAAAATGACTTGTGCAGATAATAAGTGTGAATCTGTCAATCCCACCAAATCTGAACAGTTCACACCAACTCAGTTTGTTTCACAACCAAGTTCTGTTGATATGAGTGAACCAAGTTGTCTGGAGTCAGAAAATGTAAATTCCGGAGTTAATGATTTAAATCCTAGACCTCCTGAGATAGAGAATCCAGATGGTCAGAATCTTGAGTCACCAAATCAGAAGCCACTGAGAAGGTCAAGCAGGACAATCAAAGTCCCAAATAAGTTAGACCTATGATTCTAAAGGTCAAAAGGACTTTGACATTATTGTTTTGTATTTTAATTATGTTGTGGCATATTGTGCACTGTTTGTAAGGATGTAATCTACCATAGTGTTCATGTTACAATATAATTGGTGATTTTAGGATACTATCAATTGTTCTATTGAGAGATGTGTTATTGTGTTCTAAGGGTAAAGGGATGTAATAGATTGAAATAATTGTGAGGTCAAGGGAACTCACTCTTCTGTATTAGTATTATATTTATATTGTTATCTTGAGTGATGTCCCTTACATGTTGTTATGTATATAAGTCTCTCGCCACTTCTCACTTCCTCTCTCTTACCGTCATGGCGTCTGTAAATAAAGATTGTTAACACCAACGCGGCTTCTCGTCAGTCATTACAATCCACCTCACCTCCCACCATTAAACATCGTCACAAAATAACGAACTCCTTTATGAGTGTGACGTCATGTATGGAGGAAGGACCCCATACGAGATTTGCCACAGTCCACAAACAAACAGACGTTCCGAAGTAAATTAAATCTAAGTACATCTCACATTAAAAAAATTATAAATCTAAGGAAAAAGGTTTTTATTATATTTATAAAACACTCAACAATCACAATTGAAAAAATGCACTAAAATTTAAACAAAAAATAAACCGGGAGTGATCTCCCCTAAACTTTCTAGAATATTCTTATATAAAAAAACGGGATGGGAACTCGGGATATAGACATGAATTTTAATCCATTTTAAATACTTAATTTTTTTAAAATAGAATAAAATCTCGTAGAAAAAATAATTGCACACCAGTGAACGCCAAATAAAGATGTGCATAATAGTGCGCAATATTATTAGTACTTTATAAATTTACATGCGTTTTTTGAGAAATCGGAAATAGCGAAAACTAGTACTTCCTGTCAACGGAAATTACTCACAATTTGACAGAAGGTAGAGAATTAGATCTTTTACTTACATGTGAAATTTCATTTATCTGTTTGAAATAGTACTCAAATTATAGGTTTTTGAAAAATTCAAAGTAGGAAAAGTACCACTTCCGGTTATCGGAAATCGCTCAAAAGTTGATCAGGTTCTACGATTTTGATAAAATACTTATATATGAAATTTCATCATCCTAGCTGTAACGGTACTCAGGTTATCGTTTTTATTCACAGACAGACAGACAGACACACAGACATACGGACAAGATTGCAAAGTTTTGTTTTTCCGTATCAGTGAGGTGTAAAACGTCGAGATTTGTAAAAATCTCGATTTTTTTGCACGATTACAAGACTTTCTCTATACTTCGTATATACGAGAAAGTAATAATATGATGACAATCGAACGTAGGTCTTATGTTATAAGTGTTAGGGTTAGGGTTAGAGTTATAAGTGTGTACCCATGCCCACAAACATACACACAAACATATTGAGCAAGCTAAGTAAAAGCCTTTAAAAAAGCAACCACAAGTTATGACAGTCTGCATATTTCATGTCAAACTAGATTCAGTGAACCGTGGTAGAACTGGTTGAACGACTTCGGCGTGCTGGTTTGTTAGGTACACTTGAACTGGTATGTAACCAGTGTTTCTTCCAGACTTTTTTCTCCGGGGGGGGGGGGGGGCACTTGAAATTTTCGGGGGGGGGGGGGCCTTAGACTTTCTTCGGGGGGGGGGGGGCGGACACTGTTAAAAGTATATATTTTCTATATAAGAAACTCTGTATGTAACTAACTCCCCTAAGTTGTGTAGTTTCGTCTTCTGTATATCGCACAAGGCTACCCTTAAAGAACAACAACTACCATAAGGCCAGTGAGCCACCATAAAGCCAGTGAGCCACCATAAAGCCAATGAGCCACCAGAGAGCCAACATAAAGCCAGAGAGCCAGCAGAGAGCCACCATAAAGCCAGAGAGCCACCATAGAGCCACCATAGAGCCACCATAGAGCCATAAAGCCACCATAAAGCCACCATAAAGCCACCATAAAGCCACCATAAAGCCACCATAAAGCCACCATAGAGCCATAAAGCCACCATAAAGCCACCATAAAGCCACCATAAAGCCACCATAAAGCCACCATAAAGCCACCATAAAGCCACCATAAAGCCACCATAAAGCCACCATAAAGCCACCATAAAGCCACCATAAAGCCACCATAAAGCCACCATAAAGCCACCATAAAGCCACCATAAAGCCACCATAAAGCCACCATAAAGCCACCATAAAGCCACCATAAAGCCACCATAAAGCCACCATAAAGCCACCATAAAGCCACCATAAAGCCACCATAAAGCCACCATAAAGCCACCATAAAGCCACCATAAAGCCACCATAAAGCCACCATAAAGCCACCATAAAGCTACCATAAAGCCACCATAAAGCCACCATAAAGCCACCATAAAGCCACCATAGAGCCATAAAGCCACCATAAAGCCACCATAAAGCCACCATAAAGCCACCATAAAGCCACCATAAAGCCACCATAAAGCCACCATAAAGCCACCATAAAGCCACCATAAAGCCACCATAAAGCCACCATAAAGCCACCATAAAGCCACCATAAAGCCACCATAAAGCCACCATAAAGCCACCATAAAGCCACCATAAAGCCACCATAAAGCCACCATAAAGCCACCATAAAGCCACCATAAAGCCACCATAAAGCCACCATAAAGCCACCATAAAGCCACCATAAAGCCACCATAAAGCCACCATAAAGCCACCATAAAGCCACCATAAAGCCACCATAAAGCCACCATAAAGCCACCATAAAGCCACCATAAAGCCACCATAAAGCCACCATAAAGCCACCATAAAGCCACCATAAAGCCACCATAAAGCCAGAGAGCCACCGTAAAGCCAGAGATCCACCAGAGAGCCACCATAAAGCCAGAAAGCCGAAATAAAGCCAGAGACCCACCAGATGGCTAGAAAGAAACATGAGAGCCAGAGAGCCACCATAAAGCCAGAGAGCCACCATAAAGCCAGAGAGCCACCAGAGAGCCACCATAAAGCCAGAGAGCCACCATAAAGCCAGAGAGCCACCATAAAGCCAGAGAGCCACCAGAGAGCCACCATAAAGCCAGAGAGCCACCATAAAGCCAGAGAGCCACCAGAGAGCCACCATAAAGCCAGAGAGCCACCATAAAGCCAGAGAGCCACCATAAAGCCAGAGAGCCACCAGAGAGCCACCATAAAGCCAGAGAGCCACCAGAGAGCCACCATAAAGCCAGAGAGCCACCAGAGAGCCACCATAAAGCCAGAGAGCCACCAGAGAGCCACCATAAAGCCAGAGAGCCACCAGAGAGCCACCATAAAGCCAGAGAGCCACCAGAGAGCCACCATAAAGCCACCATAAAGCCACCATAAAGCCACCATAAAGCCACCATAAAGCCACCATAAAGCCACCATAAAGCCACCATAAAGCCACCATAAAGCCACCATAAAGCCACCATAAAGCCACCATAAAGCCACCATAAAGCCACCATAAAACCACCATAAAGCCACCATAAAGCCACCATAAAGCCACCATAAAGCCACCATAAAGCCACCATAAAGCCACCATAAAGCCACCATAAAGCCACCATAAAGCCACCATAAAGCCACCATAAAGCCACCATAAAGCCACCATAAAGCCACCATAAAGCCACCATAAAGCCACCATAAAGCCAGAGAGCCACAATAAAGCCAGAGAGCCATCAGAGAGCCACCATAAAGCCAGAGAGCCACCATAAAGCCAGAGAGCCACCAGAGAGCGACCATAAAGCCAGAGAGCCACCATAAAGCCAGAGAGCCACCAGAGAGCCACCATAAAGCCAGAGAGCCACCATAAAGCCAGAGAGCCACCAGAGAGCCACCATAAAGCCAGAGAGCCACCAGAGAGCCACCATAAAGCCAGAGAGCCACCAGAGAGCCACCATAAAGCCAGAGAGCCACCAGAGAGCCACCATAAAGCCAGAGAGCCACCAGAGAGCCACCATAAAGCCAGAGAGCCACCAGAGAGCCACCATAAAGCCACCATAAAGCCACCATAAAGCCACCATAAAGCCACCATAAAGCCACCATAAAGCCACCATAAAGCCACCATAAAGCCACCATAAAGCCACCATAAAGCCACCATAAAGCCACCATAAAGCCACCATAAAGCCACCATAAAGCCACCATAAAACCACCATAAAGCCACCATAAAGCCACCATAAAGCCACCATAAAGCCACCATAAAGCCACCATAAAGCCACCATAAAGCCACCATAAAGCCACCATAAAGCCACCATAAAGCCACCATAAAGCCACCATAAAGCCACCATAAAGCCACCATAAAGCCACCATAAAGCCACCATAAAGCCACCATAAAGCCACCATAAAGCCACCATAAAGCCACCATAAAGCCAGAGAGCCACCATAAAGCCAGAGAGCCACCAGAGAGCGACCATAAAGCCAGAGAGCCACCATAAAGCCAGAGAGCCACCAGAGAGCCACCATAAAGCCAGAGAGCCACCAGAGAGCCACCATAAAGCCAGAGAGCTATTAGAAGGCCACAGTAGAGTTGTCAGATATCCAGAGAGATATTAGGATGTTATCATACTAATAGAGAGTGAGATACCCAGAGAGCCATTAGTGAGCATGCAGAGAGCCATCAGATATCCGAATACAACACCGCATACCAAGATTTTTGGGACTTTTATTATTAAATGTGACCTTCTGATATTTGTCATTAATTATCACATTTTGACATTAATCATTATTGTGATTTTGTGGCATTTGTCATTCGTCATTAGTTGTTAAACTATGATATTTGTCAATAATGGTGACTCTTGTCATATTGTGACATTTGATATTAGTTGTGACCTTGAGTATTATTTATTAGTTATGACCTCAGTGGCGTAGCAAGGGGAGGGCGGGTGGGGCGGCCGCCCCGGGCGCCGACCTTAAGGGGGCGCCAAAAGGGGTAGAAAAATTAATTGAAAAGCTCATTTTAAGCTGAAGTATTAAATTATATACAAAGTTACGAAAATAAACGACTTCAAGGCGTTTCACATTGATTTAACTGTTTTCTATATCAATTTTGATGCACCGAAATATAAAATCTAATGGGATAGTAACTGGTAAGAAGATCCACAAACCTTTCCAATTTATTTTTTTACTTGGGGGGGGGGGGGGGGGCGCTTTTTCAAAGACAGGAATAACTATAAATAGAATGGGAGGGAGGGGCGCAAAAAATGTATATTCCGCCCCGGGCGCCGGAATCGGTCGCTACGCCTCTGTATGACTTTTGACATTCGTCATTCGTTTTACCGTCTTTGACTCATGATTGATCTGGTATTAACAGCATGATTTATTTTACCCTCGGACAGAATACAGCATTACATTATATCAGCTGAAGTCAGTGGCATATATAACATAACATTTTGTCAAAACAAAAATTAAAATCAGGAGTGATCTCCCCTAACTTTTTCGTATATTACGTTTTTACTTTCTCGTATATAAAGTATCGAAGAATTGGAAAGTTTGCACACAAAAAATTGAAATATAATTTTTTACAAATCTGGATGTTTTACATTTCCTTGACTCGGAAAAACTTAGTTTAGCAAATATGCCTGTGTGTCTGTATGTATGTGAACAGTTATGTTCACTAAATATCATGTATAGGAATTATATCAAATTTGAAGTTCTTTATCAACTTTTGAACGATTATCGGTATCCGGAAGTGGTACTTATTCAACTTCCGGTTTCTGAAAATCCAATAGATTGAGTTTTGTTCAAGCTAGGTAGACGCAATTTTAGAAATAAATAATACATCGTATGCGTATGCTTCTATCAAAATTTGAACGCTTTTCGGTAACTGGAAGTGGTACTTTACCTTGTGCATTTTTGCTTAGTTGTAAGAAAGAAGATGGTTCTATTTTTAGTGTGTGATGACGTCATGAGCTCGTGGGTGTTCCTGCTACTGTTTGTGACTCTGTCGTCTGCTGACCATTCTCGTCAAAGTAAGTTGAAATACACGCACATGTATACAGAAGCCCACTTTCGCACGCTCTTACCCATGAACTTGTACGCAAACACATACACAGATGTGTACACATGGTTAGTCCGATGTAAGGGTTAGAGGTTAAAATTAATTGACGATGGAAACTCTTTTCCTCAAACTATGTTTTACAAGATGGCTGCTCGCGGACCGTGGATGTGGCCATCATAGGGGCGGGGCCCAGCGGGGCCTATTCAGCCTACAAACTTCGCGACGCTAAAAAAGCTGTTGAAGTCTTCGAATTCTCCAACCGTGGCGGGAGGCGTACACGACAACCCTCCCAACGCCCCAGTCTCCTCGTGAGCAGGGGATGAGTTCATACCTAAGTTCACGTCCAGAGTCAGACTGTCTAAGGCACTGTAAATTGATTTGACTAGCCCTGCTGTTGCTTTCCTGCTGTATGTGTTGCTGTTGCTACTCTGTTCCCTCTGTTGCTTTTACCCAACAAAATTATCATGTAACTTTGTTGCTACTGCTGTTCCGGCTGCTGTTGCTTGTTACCCAGACAAAATGTATCATGTAACTTTCTTTAACAGGACTGACAAAGGAACCGTTTACCTTAAATCACGGGAATTCAGCCAATGCCCTCTATTACCTGAGAGGGAGAACTCTGACCTCAGCACAGGTCAGCGGCGGCGACGTGCCCTACAACCTGAGTCCTGAGGAAAAGGCGAACCAGGGGCGTTTGTTTAGGTATGTCGGGTGGGGTCGGTCACAGCAACCTTAACATATACATTCAGGTAATTGGCGTCATAACTAGCAAAATTGGTATTGTTTAGACGTTCGAATTCATGTATTATTTATTTATTATTCTATGAGATTCGAACTCTGAAAATAGTTTAGAGAGAAAATGATGTTTTTAAAAGACAAAAACATGTAGAATCAGGTGTCTCGTCCTTTTAGATGTGGGGAGGGGGGGGGTGTCTCGTCCTTTTAGATGTGGGGGGGGGGGTGCTTTTTCTGACGATGGATGACAATTAGGATTAAAATCGTTTAAAAGCGTGACGTCATGAATAAGTCACCAGTAAACCCGGAGTTTTCCAAAGGATAACGGCGATTTAGCATTTAACAATTAGCTACCCGTCGCGCGTTGCTACCTTAGAAGAAAGACACTCATCATGTTAATACGTTGTATGTTTTGGCGGGGGTGGGGACGGGTTTTTTCTAGTTCCGCCACTGATAATAAGATCTTATACTTGGATTACTCAAAAATTTTGGATGACTTTCGATGTCCGGAAGTGGTACTGTATTCTATTTTCGGGTACCAAAATACGGTTAATATATTTACGGCTTCGGGTAGGTGAGCAAAATGTCATGCATAATTATAAGATCATGTTTCCTTCATTTTGAAAGATTTCCGGTGATCGAAAGTACTTCTTTTTCAAAAAGCCAAATGAATTTGATAATTTTATATCTTTTTATACATATATAATATATATCTTATTTTAAAGTTTGTTTAAGAGAGCGGAAAGTATGTGCATTATAAAGGGGTTTCTTGTTCTATTTCCGATTTATCATCAACTTTCAGCCAGGTACGATCCCTTGGCTTGGTTAAAATATTGAATGTTGTGTCATTATTGTAGAGTGCTCTTTAAAACCAACGTAGGCGCCATAGCGCTCATTGGATAGCCCGGGTCGCCAAAACACACCCTGCTGGAGCGCCGTCCTTGCCAAATGGAATATTTTTTTTACCCTACAGAAACCTTCCCGGTAGCATTCTCAACTTTCTAAAATTTCATGGTAATCGGATAAAAGAAAAACATGCACACATACATACACACACACACACACACACACACACACATATATATATATATATATATATATATATATATATATATATATATATATATATATATATATATATATATATATATATATATATATATATAAATTTTTTTTTTTTTTTTTTTTTATTTTTTTTTTTCCCGACATTTATACGGTTATCGTTAGTTAACCATCCCACATGTCCACTAACTGTACTTTGTTGACAAGCCAGCTAATATGAAGTTTAACTTTTCACAATTTTTGTTGGGCGTAAATAAGGTTTTTAAAACTCACTAATTTCAGGCCAGAAATTATCTTAAGCCTATTTCTGTGTTACTATTACTTCTATGCAATCATAGGAGCATTCTCAACAACTTTATAAAGTTTGCACATACACACACACACACATATATATATATATATATATATATATATATATATAGAGAGAGAGAGAGAGAGAGAGAGAGAGGAGAGAGAGAGAGAGAGAGAGAGAGAGAGAGAGAGAGAGGGATATATATATATATATATATATATATATATATATATATATATATATATATATATATATATAACCATCCCACAAGTCCACTAACTGTACTTTGTTGTACCACAGATACTACCTGGAGAAGATGACTGGGTACAACGGCACACAGGTGACGCAAGACATTCTAATGCAACTTAAACTCGCGGACGGTCGCTACATGTACAAAGTACCGTGAGTAGCTAGTTGCTGGCTACATGGGCAGCAGATAGACACCTGGACAGAGGGCAGACACATAGACAGGGGACAGATACATGGGCAGAGGGCAGATACATGGGCAGAGGGCAGATACATGAAAGCTAATACACAGAGAGTGACCACTTACTTGAACTATTACCATTGTGTCGAGTTGATCAATCGTCCTCCAAATGGACAATAATTTCAATCTTACCCGAAGTTATGATTATTTTATTAGGATTTGTGTCAATTGATCCTTATAAAATATAGTCAGATTTATTTTCTTCTTCTTCGTTCTTGATTGTACAATTAAGTATTACGTGCAGCGTTTCTTCCAGGCATCTCTTTGGGGGTCTCTGTCCCCCCGTAGAAAGTATACCGCTTCCCCCCCCCCCCACCCCCACCCCTTCCCACGAACGAAATGGAATTTATATAGAAAATGTATACTTTTAACAGTGACCAACCCCCTCTAGGAAATTTTAGTCCGCCCTCCCCCCCCTTCCCGAAAATTTCAAGTGCCCCCCCCCCCCGGAGAAAAAAAGTCTGGTAGAAACACTGATTACGTGTCAACTTGAAATGCGCCACATAGGCCATTGGCTCCGGTTTCAGCCTGCTTTGTCCATCCAAGACCGAACTACAAGTCAAGTGTTTTTTTTATTTGGAAGTGTCTCTCCCAGATGGGGTACTATCTCTAGCTACCGAGCCTCAACTGCCGGGGGTTGTAACTCGAGACTTTTTGGTTTAGTAAACATTAACTTTACCGTCCTGGCCACACCAACCCCATAGTCAGATTAATTAACCAGAATATAAAGTCAGATTAATTAACCAGAATATAAAGTCAGATTAATTAACCAGAATATAAAGTCAAATTAATTAACCAGAATATAAAGTCAGATTAATTAACCAGAATATAAAGTCAGATTAATAAACCAGAATATAAAGTCAGATTAATTAACCAGAATATAAAGTCAGATTAATTAACTAGAATATAAAGTCAGATTAATTAACCAGAATATAAAGTCAGATTAATTAACCAGAATATAAAGTCAGATTAATTAACCAGAATATAAAGTCAAATTAATTAACCAGAATATAAAATCAGATTAATTAACCAGAATATAAAGTCAGATTAATTAACCAGAATATAAAGTCAAATTAATTAACCAGAATATAAAGTCAGATTAATTAACCAGAATATAAAGTCAGATTAATTAACCAGAATATAAAGTCAAATAATTAACCAGAATATAAAGTCAGATTAATTAACCAGAATATAAAGTCAGATTAATTGACCAGAATATAAAGTCAGATTAATTAACCAGAATATAAAGTCAGATTAATTTACCAAAATATAAAGTCAGATTAATTGACCAGAATATAAAGTCAGATTAATTAACCAGAATATAAAGTCAGAATTACTGCTCAGGATTTAAAGTCAGATTAACTCGATTAGGATATAAAGCCAGATGAATCGATCAAAATATAAAGTCATATTAGGATTAAAACATGCGTTCTCTTTCAGATTCGACGAAGCTTTTGACACCGTGGCGACATCAGAAGGGAAAGCTTTTCTGCGGGCTATCGCACTCTTTGAGTCTGACGGTGCCACCGACACGTCCCCGCTTCCAATTTTTGAGAATAACCTGGGCCCTGATAGGTCAGCTAACGACTGCTTTTCTTCGACCGATCGACCGAGACAGTCTCGTCGACAAACAAAGAGACCGACCCACTGACACAAAGACCGACCAACAGACACAGTGACTAACACACCGACAGACTGACGTGTTTATCATTGTTCTGCCCAACAGTGGTGACTTCGTGGTGCAGACGATTAAAGAGGGCATGAACGCCATACCGGTCAAGCTTATCGACAAGTTTCTCCAGGCTAACAAAGGGTCGGTTTTCAAGAAATGAAGACGTTGGAATTAGATGTAGCTGTTTCAAAGTCATTGACCTGTGATCTATTTATAGCCTGTACAACTCTCCTATGTGTGAGACAATTCTCAGACCACCACAACCCCACCCCACCAATCCGCCTGGAAAATGTTGGCTGCATGATTTACTGCAGGCACTTAGGTCAAGCGCTCGCCTTAATTAAAAACTAGTTTTACTATTGAATAAATGAAAAATCTGATTTTACTATTAAATGATGAAAAAGCTAATTTAACTATTGAGAGAATGAAAAAGCTGATTTTACTATTTAATGATTGAAAAAAATCTGATTTTACTATTGAATAAATGAAAAAGCTGATTTTACTATTGAATTAATGAAAAAGCTAATTTTACTATTAAATGATAAAAAGGCTGATTTTACTATTTAGAGAATGAAAAAGCTGATTTTACAATATAATGATTGAAAAAAATCTGATTTTGCTATTGAATAAATGAAAAAGCTGATTTTACTATTGAGTGATGAAAAAGCTGATTTTACCATTTAAGGATTGAAAAAGCTAATTTTACAATTGAATAAATGAAAAAGCTAATTTTACTATTAAATGAATGAAAATGCTAATTTTACTATTGAATGAATCAAAAAGCTGATTTTACTATTCAGAGATTGAAAAAGCTGATTTTACAATTGAATGAATGAAAAAGCTAATTTTACTATTAAATGAATGAAAAATCTGATTTTACTATTGAATAATGAAAAAGCTGATTTTACTATTGAATGAATGAAAAAGCTAATTTTACTATCGAGCGAATGGAAAAGCTGCTTTTTCTATTGAATGAATGAAAAAGCTAATTTTACTATTGAATGAATGAAAAAGCTAATTTTACTATTGAATGAATGAAAAAGCTAATTTTACTATTTAATGAATGAAAAAGCTGATTTTTCTATTGAATAAATGAAAAGGATAATTTTACTATTGAATGAATGAAAAAGCTAATTTTACAATTAAATGAAGGAAAAAGCTAATTTTACTATTTAATGAATGAAAAAGCTGATTTTTCTATTGAATGAATGAAAAGGATAATTTTACTATTGAATGAATGAAAAAGCTAATTTTACAATTAAATGAAGGAAAAAGCTAATTTTACTATTAAATGAAGGAAAAAGCTAATTTTACTATTTAATGAATGAAAAAGCTGATTTTACTATTGAATGAATAAAAAAGCAGATTTTACTATTGAATGAATGAAAAAAAAGCTGATTTTACTACTGCATGAATGAAAAAGCTGATTGACAAAAAGCCAAATCCAACTGACACTAAACACAACAAGTTCTCTGAATATTCCAGTCACAAGCTAAACCTCAACAGACGTCTGGTGTCAATCAGGAAATGGCAAAACAGCTACGTCCTTGAACTTGTGCACACAAACACACAGAATGGCTACACGTTTGAAATGGTCAGTGCATTGTTATCAGATACTTGACCATATTTACCCACAAGACATCTTGCCTTATCATCATCTGAACATAAACTAAGAGCTAAAAATACTCATGTACCCCTGTTGATTGCTTGTTTGGCCCAAAGGCTCGGCCTCAGCCGCCGCACACCTGCCCGAAAGTCGATTTCCTTCATGTATGTTCACCTGTTTAACGTTTGCCCGAGCGTGTGGGGGGGGGGGTGAACATTTTTAGTAGAGGGCGAGGATAATTTTAACGCGAATAATTTATTATTCTAGTCGTTAAAAGAGTAGACCTTACCCCTTAGCTTAACAACCAGCTTATCATAACTTGAAAAAAATTCAAAATAACTTGAAACATAATCAACATAACTTGAAATATAATCAACATAACTTGAAACATAATCAACATAACATGAAACATAATCAACATAAATCTCTTTCAGCTTGGCAGAGATCTTGTTTGTGCCGGGAAAGTGATTTTAGCTGTACCGAAATTTGCTTTAAAAAAAATTGATTGGAGCCCTCTCAGGTAAAAATAGATTGGGATCCATTCAGGTAAAAATGGATTGGGGTCCATTCAACTAAAATGGATTGGAGTCCGCTCAGGTAAAAATGGATGGGGTCCTTTCAGTTAAAAATTGATTGGGGTCCATTCAGGTAAAAATGGGTTGGGGTCTACTCAAATAGTTTTTGTGCAGAATTAAAAAGATTAAAAAATCGTAGGAACACAAAATGATTCCAATACAAATATTATAATCATGTGCCCTATCGGCCTATGAAACACATTCTAGACACAAATTTAAATGACGTAGGTTATACAGTTACGTCTGGATTTGACTTACAATCACCACTAGTTAAAGTAGATTCTAAGTCTAACTTTCTCACAATTACCCCTAGGTAAAGTTAGATTCTAAGTCTAACTTTCTCACAATGACCCCTAGGTAAAGTAGATTCTAAAGTTCACCGTCAAATTTTTTTCTCCAGAGACAAGAGAGTCGATGACGCCATCAACGCAGTCAGGGAAGTTCCGGTCAGCAAAGTCTTCATGACGTTCTCGCGACCCTGGTGGCTGGAGAGTGCACCCCACGCCAGCTCCGTCATGTTTTCTGACCAGGCATTCAGTCAAGCCTACGACTTCGGGAGATCCAACGTAACTGGAGTCTACGCTCTGCTGGCAAGTTACGCTGACGACAGTAAATCGAGCAGGCTGCTAGCTCTCAACACTAAGGGGAATCTTCTAGCAGGCTCGGCCCCTGGCGCACAGCGGGTCAAGACACCAATGGCCGAGCAACTTCTCACCGACCTGGCCAAAGCCTACGGCATGAAGAGAGACCAGATCCCAGCGCCTCTGACGTCACTGTCTCAGTTCTGGGTGTCTTATCCTTTTGGTTGTGGCTTTGTCGTTTGGAGAGCAGGCTATAGGTATGATGACGTCATCTCAACCGTTCAACACCCGTCACTGACTGACGACGTGTTTGTGGTTGGGGCAGATCACGCCAAAGGTTATCACGTTGGTTGGTCTGAAGGTGCCCTTTCCACTGTCGACAGGGTTTTTTCTCTCTATTTTAACTGATCATCTAATCCTAAAAAAAAAATCCATTTTTTGTCTGATGTATAAAATTTGAAATATTTTAGACAATTCTATCACATTTGAAATATTTTGGACAATTCTATCACATTTGAAATATTTTGGACAATTCTATAACATTTGAAATATTTTGGACAATTCTATAACATTTGAAATATTTTGGACAATTCTATCACATTTGAAATATTTTGGACAATTCTATCACATTTGAAATATTTTGGACAATTCTATCACATTTGAAATATTTTGGACAATTCTATCACATTTGAAATATTTTGGACAATTCTATCACATTTGGAATATTTTGGCCTATTTTGTTAAACCTAACATGAAATTCAATAAAGCGGGAGTAATTACCATAATCTGACTCGTATATTCTTCTATGCTTTACGGGAGATGGCACTTTCAGTGCAATCGTGCAATAGAAATGTTTATATATATATATATATATATATATATATATATATATATATATATATATATATATATATATATATATATATATATATATATATAATTAAAATTGAATACAGTAGAAAAAAGTTTTTTGCTTATCAAATAAAGTAAACATTTAAGCACATCTGATTGGAAAAATTAGTCTACATATAATAAAGCGAGAGTGATATCCCCTTAGCTTCTCGAATCCTAACATATAAAATTTCATAAAAAACGTTTTAATAAAAAGCTTTTATGTACTAATGCACTAAAAAGTAGAAAATAAATTATAGACTACTATTTAAATAACTAGAGTTACATGACTAAAAACCATTGCGCGCCGATTGAAACGTGATGGCGCAGCCATTGAACGTGATGGCGCAGCTATTGAACGTGATGACGCGTGTGGTGTGGTTAGATAGACATGCCTACTAATTCGGTCCAAATTTTAGAGAGATATTTTATCAAAACGGAAAAAATTTAATTCGTTTAATTAACAAAGCGTTAAACGTAATTATTAATTATTAATTTCTCAGCGATTATTTCTCATTCTATCGAGTTTCATGGGTTTTTATATTTAAGATTATGAACACATCGGCTTGAAAAAATAATTATATACACTTAAATACATAATGACATTTTACTTTTATTACTAAACCTACACTGCTTTATGCACACACACATACACACACACACAAGAATATTTTAGCGGCATGTACAACGTCAAAAAAAAAAGAAACTCCTTTATACTGAATAGTTCTACCTAATAACAAAAATGTAAAAATACATAGTCCTAGAGCACACTAGCACATACATATCTAATACGAGCATATGTGTGTGTGTAAGTAGGATGTGAGGTAGGCAGACAGGCGGGGTGGAAGTAAAGCAGTTTGGCAGGAATAACGACAGGTAGGAAAGTAGTAGGCAGGCAGCAGCGCAGGCAGGTTAGTAGATAGGTAGGTAAATAGGCAGGGAGTTAGGTATGTATGTAGGTGGGCCTATGTAGGAAGGCGCCTCACTCGGTATATTGAGCTATTATAATAGCCCATCATATTCATAGCGTTTTGCAGTTATTAAAACAAACGAAGGTACCATAGTACTCACGGGAAAGCCCAAGTAGCTAAATCGAACCCTCCCGGGCGCCAGCAAATCGAAAAAAAAAATTCGTAGAAACATCCACAGGGGTATTAGCAATAGCTTCTCAAATTTTAAGGACAAACGAATGAAATGTTTGGTAATGCTTAAACAAATAAACCCACATATTCGTTGTTGGGGCGCGGGTTCGTCCAAACTGCTGCCTAGACGCACCAAGCATACTGTATGAAAGCCTTGACTGTACGTTAATCAACCTCTGTAATAGTGAGGTAGAACACACATCGGCGACCGCCCACGTGTTAGAGACGCTTCCCTTGGCGCTACAGGGAGCCACAGGTTACACTATCAAAAGGGGGCGCTCCTAATTCGGTTTAATTATCAAATGTCGAGTGCCATCGTTGCCCTATTGTAGGGTGCTCTTTAAAAAGAAAGTAGGCGCTCCCGGTAAAAACCCAGGGCTCACGCTGTCACCAACTGCCAGGGCGCCGGCGGGCGCTCTTTATTCTACTTAGTGAACAATTAAAGAAGCCCATCTAAACCGTAGTGTCTCCCGGGAAAGCTCTTGGCCGCTCTGGGTCACTCAATCGCCGAGGAGCAGGCGGATGGACCTGGTGCAGTTTTACTCTGAATATCAGAGGCGTATCGACCCTTCCCGGCGCCCGGGTACAAACTTTCAATTTGGCATTCCCCACATCCCCCCTACACCCCATATAATTTTTTTTATTTATAATGCAAAATTCTAGTTAAAATGAGCTTTTAGTTTTTTCCAACCCATTTTGGCGCTCCGTAGGGTCGGTGCCCGGGGATATATGTACCCCCCCCCCCCTCGCTACGCATCTGCTGAATCTAGTAGTACCTATGACAGCAATTGATGAGATAGCCGCTCTGGATTCTGGACTAATAATCGTATAATGAGAAAAATCGAACCCTCCCAGGGTGCCACCCTCAAGAAAAAAAAATTTCTCGAAACCCTTTTCACCAACTCCCCAAAATTTCATAGCACTCGTACGAACAGTGTCAAATCGCATCCGACTTTTATTTTTATAGAGAAAAATTGCATTGCTTCCTGCCAGATACCCCAGGCACCGACCGAAAAGGGGCGCCAAAAGGGGTAGAATTTTTTTTTTCAAAATCCTCATTCTTCAGTCAAATTTAAGAAAATAGATTTATACATGACTGATTTCCTGAATTGTTGTATGTATGAGAGTATGTAGGGATGGCCGCCTTTTTGGCAGTGTTTGAATAGGGTTGACACAATATTGATAGTTCGCCCCGGGCGCCGGAATAGGTTACTACGCCTCTACTTTTCTGCTAGGGTGCCGCCCTTGTGAAATTAAAAAAAAAACTTCCGCAAGAATTTCCACAGGAGTATACTACAAATCTTCACAGTGTTTCTTCCAGACTTTTTTCTCCTGGGAGGGGGTAGGGGCACTTGAAATTTTCGGGGGGGGGGGGGGGAGCGTGTGAACAATGTTAAAAGTATATATTATTTTCTATATAAATTCCATTCCTTCGGGCGGGGGTCAGTAGACTTTCTTCGGGGGGGGGGGCTCTCCTACCCCCGCCCCCCCCCCCCCCTCTCCCCCGAAGAGATGCCTGGAAAAAACTCTGCTCATAAAGTTTTAAGGCGATCCGATAGTAATTCATATAGGACAAACAGACAAACATACTTTCATTTCTATAAATATAAATAGATATATACTTTAACTAGTGTCCGCATACCCGCACCTGGAAATTTAGTCACAATTTTCTTTGTTTGTTACATTTTAACCCTTTAGGTTAGTCAATATCAACAAAACTGAACAAGATGCACCAAATACATGTATCCAAGAAATTGAACAAGTAAAATGAACGTTATCCTTTTATTGTTTTTAGATATAGAGTAGTAACAGACTACAGACAGGTCCCAACTAGCGACAAGGTACTTGTTTTTATTAAAACACAGATCTAAGACATTTTCCATCTGAGTGGGTTTTGCAGTACAGCGGTTTCTTAAGTTGTGGACGAGTGATGGGACATATCTCTGTTGAGTAGCTATGTATTCTGTCCCATGTTAGACACATTTGTAAATATCTGTCACAATATGGGCATATAGATAATAATAATATTACAAAAGCGTGTCTTTGTGGACGACGCTAAAATTTGGCATCGACACCAACGGCCTACAAGTTCAAATTTGGTCCTTCAGAAATGTTTGAAGTCTCTAGATCAAACCTAATTTTCTCTTGTATGCGCCTATTGATAACATAACATGTAGGCCCTATTAAGTCTGAAAGTCTAAAAACAGAATCACAAATATATCTTCTAGACTTGTGAGGTTTACAGATTAGGCTGACCAGAAAGATGCGCAACGGAAAAAAGAGCACACAGAAAAAAAGAGCAAACAGAAAAAAAGCGCAAACAGAAAAAAGCGCAAACAGAAAAAAGCACAGACAGAAATTTAGCACAAAGCCCTATATAGACTAGATGGCACATTTATACATGACTGTTAGGGCTGCTGTGAGAGTGTCGTGTTTGATCACGTGATCTACTATCATTTAAAGCTTACCACTAAAATGTGCATTCCCATTACCACGATACAGGCGATAATCGCTTTACACAATGCCTATTATTTTCTTGGTCAATATTTATTCAACTACTATTCTTGTATTATTTAGACTAAGGTTAAGGTTATTAACCAGTCTGGGTTTAGCCGGACTTGCACTGACCGGAAATTAGTTAGATAAGCCTAGAAGGGTAGGTGGTGTAGTTATCCCCCCCCCCTAGCACGGCTTACTAGATAAATTCACATGCGATATTTGATAAATCGGAAATGGCGTAAAGTATCACTTGTGGTGACCGGAAATTAAAGAATTTGATCTTTTACTTATTTAGATATTTTTACGTATTTTCCGGTTACGCAAATCGGTGAAAAGTTGATAGAGAAATAAAAATTTGACGTATTACATATATTTGAAATTTCATGAACCTAGCTGTAACGTAACGCAAGCTATCGTGTTCACATTTACAAATACACACACACACACACACACGCAGAGATACGGACAAAATTGCAAAGCCCAGTTTTTCTGATTTAATGACGCGTTAAATGCCGAGATTTTGATAAATCTAGATTTATAATTTTCGCCCGAATAAAATAAGTCCGCTACATTCCGTATTTGATGAATTACTGAGGTGTAAAACTGTCAAAATTTCATGTGATTTTTGTACACAATAACTGTATTTCCTCTATAGGCCTGATAAGTATACGGGAAAGTAAAAAACATGAAAGTGATCTCCCATAAACTTTCTCGATCATTCTTATATAACACCACGTGGGATGGCAAATGGATTATAGACAGGATTTTAATCAATTTTTACAAGCTTTTATTTAACTCACTTCCTCGTCAGTCGTCAGTCGTCATTCTGTCTAGACCGAAACGCCGGAGTGAAAATTCGGACACTTCTACTTGACCGATATGATTCACACTTGGCACGTGGGTCAAGACATGAAGACAATTCAATCTGAAATTAAATTTGACTTAATTGGATGCCTAATTAATTTTTTATGAATTAATTAAATTTTGACCAAATTAATAGGAATTTCTATCCAACCACATCACTGTAGTTTTTATTATTACACTACTATTTAAATAACTATAAAGAAAAACGTGGGTCACTTTCTAAATATTAGTAAAGGTATCCAATAGATACGAAAGTGATCCTTGCTTTTCCTTATAGTTATTTAAATAGCAGTGCATAATTTATTATTACATAAAAGCTTGCTATTAAAACGTTTTTTATGAAAAACAATTAACTCACTTCCTCTGTCTGTCGTCTGTCGTCAGTCTGTTGTCAGTCTGTCTGTCTAGATCGAAACGCCCGAGCGAAATTTCGGACATTTCTAACAGACAGATACGGTTCGTAGTAGGAACGTTGGTCAAGGCATGAAGACAATGCATTATGGCATTAAGTTTGACTTAATTGGATGCCTAATTAATTTTTTATGAATCAATTAAAACTTTTGTCCAAATTAGTAGGCTGCATCAACAAACTATTCCGCACTATTAGGCACATATCATCACGTTCAACAGGTGCACAATGGTTTTTAGTCATCCAACTCTAGTGTAAATAAAACATAAAGTTCTGAAAAAATTATCATTACAAATGTTTTAATAAAAAGCTTTTATGTAATAATGCACTAAAAAGTAGAACATAAATTATACACTACTATTTAAATAACTATAAAGAAAAGCGTGGGTCTCTTTCTAAATATTAATAAAGGTATCCAATAGATACGAAAGTGACCCACGCTTTTCTTTATAGTTATTTAAATTGTAGTGTAAAAGCTTGTTATTAAAACGTTGTTTTTTTTTAAATGAATTTTTAAAAATAATTTTGAACCAATTTTTTTTACAGGTGTGTCATTCTTTAGTATACTTTGATTTAATAAAAATTAAGAGAAAAATTGCTTTTTAGATAGCTTAGTACAAAAGTATTAAAATGAGCATTTTGGCTACCGTATTAGACTATTTAAAAATGGGGCGATAAGTCATGGAAGAGGTTTGAAGTTTTGCCTATCTTAACACTACAGCCCACGTACTTGTTGTTTTTTTGTCTATGCAATAGTCTGTTAATTAAGGTAGAGCAATCAATTTAGCATTGATCAATTTTGTTAATTAAGTCTTTCATGTAGCTGCATAGAAGAAAAAGCTTTTTCCACTTTACCTACCATATGTATGGATGATAGGGCACATCTGTTGAAATATGTAAGTAGCATTTTTCAAATCAGTCAAACAATAATGGCTTGGTTGTTGTGTTTTTTGTTGTTGTTGTTGTTTTCTTTTAGTACTAATAATTCGTATAATGTGGATATTTATTATGTCAGATGCTTATATTAATTAACTTTTAAAACCAGCTATATGAGTGTGTGCTGTGACTGTGAAGTGTTTATCTGTATGTAAGTATAATGTACATTCTGCGGATCTGTGTGAGTAGGTGTGCGTACGTGTGTAGTGCAATGTATAATGCATATACTTCGGATAATTGACTTGTGCGGCTTTACAGAGCTCCTGTTTTGCACTAAAGCGAAGTTGAACAACTAGATAACTCCTGTAGGGGTGGCGTAAATAACAGCAAACCTTACACCCACACAGAGGCGTAGCGACCCTTCCCGGCGCCCAGGGACAAACTTTTCGATTTGCACCCCTCCCCCCCTCTCAAACTTTTGATTTGCACCCCTCCTCGAGATTTCGATTTGCACCCCCCACCCCCCGCCCCGCTCAAACTTTCGATTTGCACCCCACTCAACCTTTCAATTTTTTTCCAACCCATTTTGGCGCCCCCTATGGTCGGCGCCCGGGGACATATGTCCCCCCCCCCCTCGCTACGCTACTGCACCCATACAACCTATAAAAGACGCCAGAATACCAACGGCCAACAGACACAGATCGTTGGTTAAGGTAGGTTGTCAGCCAACAAAGATCGTTAGGGTAAGTTGTCAGCCAACAAAGATCGTTAGGTTAAGTTGTCAGCCAACAAAGATCGTTAGGGTAAGTTGTCAACCAACAAAGATCATTAGGGTAAGTTGTCAACCAACAAAAATCATTAGGGTAAGTTGTCAGCCAACAAAGATCGTTAGGGTAAGTTGTCAACCAACAAAGATCGTTAGGGTAAGTTGTCAACCTACAAAGATCGTTAGGGTAAGTTGTCAACCAACAAAGATCATTAGGATAAGTTGTAAGCCAACAAAGATCGTTAGGGTAAGTTGTCAACCAACGAAGATCGTTAGGGTTAATTGTTGTTTTAATTTTTTTAATTAAATAAATTGTTTTGTGTACCAATATTAGTTCACCATAGAAAAAATTAAGATTTATGACAAGTAGGGCCTAATGGACACCAGCGAATTGACGAGATTCCTTCCGTAATGTTGTTGACATGGAATAAAAATGTGCTTTTTACTTTCTCGTATATACGAAGTATAGAGAAAGTATTGTAATCGTGCACAAAAATCACTTGAAATTTTAACAATTTTCACCGTATTACACCTCAGTCCTTCATCACATCCGAAGTATAGAGGACTTATTTTAATCGGGCAAAAATTATCAATCCAGATTTATCAAAATTAAGAGGTTTAATGCGTAATCCAGTCTGAAAAAACTGGGCTTTGCAATTCTGTCCGTATGTCTGTGTGTCTGTGTGTGTGTCTGTCTGTCTGTCCGTGTGTAAACACGATAACTTGAGTACCGTTACAGCTAAGTTGATGAAATTTCATATATAAGTATTTTATCAAAATCGTAGATCCGTTTCAACTTTTGGGCGATTTCCGATAACCGGAAGTGGTACTTTTCCTACTTTGAATTTTTCAAAAGCCTATAACTTGAGTACTATTTCAGATAGATAAATGAAATTTCACATGTAAGTAAAAGATCTAATTCTCTACATTCTGTTAAATTTTGGGTAATTTCCATTGACCTGAAGTAGTAATTTACGCTACTTCCGATTTTCTCAAAAAACTAATGTAAATTTTTAAAGTACTAATAATATTGCGCACTATTAAGCACTTTTTTTTATTTCGCGTTCACTTTGTGTGCAATTCTTTCGTCTACGAGATTTTATTCTATTTTTAAAACTTTAAGTATTTAAAATGGATTAAAAATCATCCCCTGTTGTTTTATATAAGAATATTCGAGAAAGTTTAGGGGAGATCACTCCCGGTTTATTTAGATTTAGGACCATAAAAATAATAAATGATAAAATTTTATTAAAAACTTAAGCCTAAAATTAATTCAGAAATGTAATATTTTTAGAATCAACTAGAATACCCGTCATCCGTTGGATAACTGTGGGTTTCGGGGGTCATCCATCAAAAAACATCACGTCTGTCACTCAGAGGCATAGCGACCCTTCCCGGCACCCGGGGACAAACTTTTCGATTTTAACCCCCCCCCCCCCAAAGATTTCGATTTTCACCCCCCCCCCCCCCCTCCCTCAAACTTTTGATGTGCACCCCCCCCCCACTCAAACTTTCGATTTGAACCCCCCTCAACCTTTCAATTTATTTTTCCAAACCATTTTGGCGCCCCAACATATGTCCCCCCCCCCCGCCCCCCCTCCACCTCCCCCCCGCCTCCCCTCCCACCCGCCCCCCCCCCCTCCTCGCTACGCTACTGCAGTGTCACTTATCGTCACAAAAAACAGACCCCACATTCAAAAAGATGTTTTTTATCATTTAAAAACACCGAAAACACCGATTTCGGACTATCCCTTCATATACTGACGTCACAGGTGACCTACTCAACTCTACTTTACCTGCCCAGTGTCCCGCCAAGTCTCAGACAACATGTTTTTATCGTTTAAAAAACTATTCCAGCCGAGCATGTCTCTGACCACACTATCCCTTCATATGCTTAGGACAAAGAAACAGATGAACCCTACTTCACCTGCCCTGTGCCCCGCGAGTTCCTGATAGTCAACCTTATCATTCACATATAGGGCTTAAGAAAAAATAATTGAAAACGTAAAAAAAAAGTTCTATTAATTTTTATGACACTGACTTTAAAATTTAGCCTTCACTCTCCAAAGCAAATTTTAAAATGCTTTTCTGGCATATCTAGCCCTGGCCACCTATACCATGTTTAAATAATGTGAACACCCGCCATCTTGCTCGTGGTAAACATGGCCTAAAAATGGTCCGAAGTCATTCGTCCGGTCCGGACGCCATATTGTTGTTAGCAGCCGACCACGCCTCCAAGTTAGTTAGTAATCCTACTATATCTAGATATAGAACCTAGATTTTAAAAAATCCCATTTATTCTCGAATTAGATGATCATTGAAGCTAAACAAAGATTTATATAAAATAATTAAGGCCTGAAATAGATTCTAGATGTAGAATTTACATTAAGTCTAGATCTAGAATGTACATTGAGTCTAGTGACCTAGATCTAGGCTAGATCTAGATTCTAGTCTAGAATCTAGGCTAGATTCATAACTTAAATTAACTTTCCTTCAACAGCTGATCTTTAGATCTAGAGAAATTTATTGTAAAACTAATGAAAAAAGACAGTTTAAAATTGATATAAGTGTTGGAACGTAATAAATACAGCAAACGGACGTATTGTTTAAGTTATAGCCGGCAGAAAATTAGCTTTGTAACGCGTTAAACTTTTGAATGGGCCACAAAGTCTATGATGGAGTCCGCCATTTTTATTGTACTAAAAAAGTAAACACATCAAGGGACGTCACTATTCCCACAAAGTTTAGTCAATGTTTTAACATTTTCTTGGACAGATTGTAGATCTAGAGAAATTTATCGTAAAACTAAATGACAAAAGACAGTTTAAAATTGATATAAGTGTTGGAACGTAATAAATACAGCAAACGGACGTATTGTTAAAGTTATGACCGACAGAAAATTAGATTTAGAACGCGTTAAACTTTTGAATGGGAACACAATTTTCTTCGATAGACGCCGCCATTTTATTGTACTAAAGAGTAAACAAAAACCTGTGACGTCACGGTCCCGCCGAGTGTAGTGGTCGTTTTAATCTTTTTTAAAAAAATGGGTTATTCTGCGTATGAATAAATCAATAAATTAATTAACGTCTTTAAATAAATGTGTGATTAACAGTCTGTCTGCATTAAAAAATTATTCTCTACCTACATACTATTTTACAGCTATCCAGATTGAGTCGAACATATCACAATAGTCGATCAGGCAAACAAACAAACAAACAAAAAAACAAATAAATATTCAAACATGTAAACAAACTTGACTTTTAGTAGTATATATTCTCTACCTACATACTATTTTACAGCTATCCAGATTGAGTCGAACATATCACAATAGTCGATCAGGCAAACAAACAAACAAACAAAAAAACAAATAAATATTCAAACATGTAAACAAACTTGACTTTTAGTAGTATATAGATGCTATACAAGTTGCAGATCCAGAATACTTGAAAATAATTTGTTGAGTTTAAGGCTACATTTCTATTTATTTTCATCAAGCCTAAGTTATAACCCGATGTTTCACTTTCGTAAGACAAACATTGATTGGCTGTAAAGGAACTCCGTGATCGATTTCTGACAGCCCCACTTCATAGTTAATCTGTTTACAAAATTTTGCAGATCAAGTTTTTAAATAACTATGCAAATTTAACACCATGACCCATTTTTCTATTTTTAGCTTACAATGTGTACAATAAAATTTATGGCAGCCATTGTTTATGTCGCCATTACACGTGAAAACCAAATTGTTTTTGCCTTTTTAAAAAAATTTATTTAGTTACCGAAAATATTAAAAACATAAAATACATCCAATCTTTAGTAAAGTCCGAAAAAAAACAGACAGGATTTTATAACCATTTTAATTGTAACTACGCCGTGCAAGATTTTTAAATTAATTTATGCACCTCTCAAATACCTTTGAGACTTTTCTCGCTGGTGTCCATTGTGTGTTCAAAAATTTTATTTTACAAGCTTTTCTGACGTCCCTTTTTTACTTTCTCGTATATACGAAGTATAGAGAAAGTATTGTAATCGTGCACAAAAATAACATAAAATTTTGACAGTTTTCACCGTTTTACTCTTCAGTCCTTCATCACATCCGGAGTATAGAGGACTTATTTTAATCAGGCAAAAATTATAAATACAAATATAACAACGTTTTGGCGTTTTATGCGTTATCGAGTCGTAAAAACTAGACTTTGCAATTCTGTCCGTATGTCTGTGTGTCTGTCTGTCTGTCTGTGAATAAAAACGATAACTTGAGTACCGTTACAGCTAGGTTGATGAAATTTCATATATAAGTATTTTATAAAAATCGTAGATCCTGATCAACTTTTGCGCGATTTCCTATAACCGGAAGTGGTACTTTTTCTACTATGAATTTTTCAAAAGCCTATAAGTTGCGTACTATTTTAGATAGATGCATGAAATTTCACATGTAAGTAAAATATCTAATTCTCTACCTTCTGTCAAATTTTGAGTAATTTCCGTTGACCGGAAGTACATATTTACGCTATTTCCGATTTCTTAAAAAACGCATATAAATTTATAATGTACTAATAATATCCCGCACATTTATACACATTTTATTAGGCGTTCACCTGGTGTGCAATTCTTTTTTCTACGAGATTTTATTCTATTTCAAAAACTTTAAGTATTTAAAATGGAGTTCCCATCCCCTGTTGTTTTATATAAGAATATTCGAGAAAGTTTAGGGGAGATCACTCCAGGTTTATTTAAAATGTATACAGGCGGCCGAGCTGGATGAGCTGGAGTCGATCATTGATGTTGACATGGATATAAAAAACTGTGTGTGTGTGTGTGTGTGTGTGCGTGCATGTGCGTGTGTGTGTGTGATCAAAGTGGCCGTAAAAAAAAAAGAAAAATACTTTTAAAATCAATGATATAAAAATTGCAAATCCAGAAAACTTGAAAATATTTTTTTAGTTTAAGGCTGCATATTTCTATTTATTTTTATCTAGCCTATAACCTGAAGTTTTAATTTCGTAAGACAAACATTGATTGGGTTTACAAGAACTCCGTGATCGATATTCTGAAAACCTCACTTCATAAAAAAACTCATAGTAATTTGTACTCAAATTTTGCCGATTTAAAAGGCTTGAAAAGTCTAGGTAATCATACTAAAGTTCTAAAAAAAAATCTTTAAAAAGTAATATGGCAAGCTTTAAAATTACATTTAAATTTTTAAAAATTAAAGCCGTTTAGGAACCATCAATTACACTCATGTTCATATTTTTGTATTGCATATATGTAAGCCTTGCTAGGGGGGGGGGTAACTATACTATCTACCTAGGGTTAGGGTTAGGGTTAGGGTTAGGGTTAGGGTTAGGGTTAGGGTTAGGGTTAGGGTTAGGGTATGTAATAACTGTCCGGTCAGTGTAACCAAGATAAAACCCACGGTGGTTAAATCTAAACCATAGACTAGATAAGAAACACACAAAAAACTTTAACAATTTAATAAAATGTATTTTCCAAAATTTGAACCAATCTTTTAAGAAAAGATATAAAATTTAAAAAATAGAAACAAAACTAGGCAAAACAAAATATACAAAGCAAAACACACCGTTCGATGGAATATTATGTACCTTCGATGCCTCGGACAGTCTAGGCTCTGACCACACAGACAACCTTCCTATCCCCTCCGGCAATCGAAACGCCATCTAATATCCGCACCAAACACATATGCCATATAAAAAAAAACAATACATTCCAAACAATACATACACAACACCGCATACCAATATTTTTGGGACTTTGTGACATTTATTATTAGTTGTGACCATCTGATATTTGTCATTAATTGACACTGTGACATTTGTCATTATTTGTAATTTTTTGGCATTTGTCATTAGTTGTGAAACTATGATATTTGTCATTAATGGTGACTCTTGTCATATTGTGACATTTGATATTAGTTGTGACCTTGAGCATTATTTATTATTAGTTATGACCTTTGACATTCGTCATTCGTTTTACTGTCTTTGACCCATGGTTGATCTGGTATTAACAGCATGATTGTTTAAGAACCTCTGACATGATATAGCATTACATTTTTTCAACTGAAGTCAGTGGCATATATAACATAACATTTTGTCAAAATAAAATTTAAAAAAACAGGAGTGATCTCCCCTAAACTTTTGCGTAAATTACGTGTTTACTTTCTCGTATATAAAGTAGAATTGAAGAATTGAAAAGTTTGCAAAAAAATTGAAATATAGATGTTTACAAAGCTCGAAGTTTTAGACTTCCCTGACTTGGAAAAAAATTAGTTTTGCAAATATGTCTGTGTAACTGTATGTATGTGAACACGATAACTTGCTTACCGTTTCGTTTATGTTCTCTAAATATCATGTATAGGTGTTTTATCAAATTTAAAGTTCTTTATCAACTTTTGAACAATTCCCGGTATTCAACTTCCGGTTTCTGAAAATCCAATAGATTGAGTTTTGTTCAAGCTAGGTAGACGAAATTTTAGAAATAAATAATACATTGTATGCGCATGCTTCTATTAAAATATGAACGCTTTTCGGTAACTGGAAGTGGTACTTTACCTTGTGCATTTTTGCTTAGTTGTAAGAAAGAAGATGGTTCTATTTTTAGTGTGTGATGACATCATGAGCTCGTGGGTGTTCCTGCTACTGTTTGTGACTCTGTCGTCTGCTGACCATTCTCGTCAAAGTAAGTTGAAATACACGCACATGTATACAGAAGCCCACTTTCGCACGCTCTTACCCATGAACTTGTACGCAAACACATACACAGATGTGTACACATGGTTAGTCCGATGTAAGGGTTAGAGGTTAAAATTAATTGACGATGGAAACTCTTTTCCTCAAACTATGTTTTACAAGATGGCTGCTCGCGGACCGTGGATGTGGCCATCATAGGGGCGGGGCCCAGCGGGGCCTATTCAGCCTACAAACTTCGCGACGCTAAAAAAGCTGTTGAAGTCTTCGAATTCTCCAACCGTGTGGGCGGGAGGCTGTACACGACAACCCTGCCCAACGCCCCAGGTCTCCTGCTGGAGGCAGGGGGGATGAGGTTCATACCTGAAGTTCACGTCAGAGTCGAGGAGCTGTCTAAGGCACTGGGTAAGATTTGATTTGAGCTAGCCCTGCTGTTGCTGTTCCTGCTGTAGTGGTGTTGCTGTTGCTACTGCTGTTCCGGCTGCTGTTGCTTGTTACCCAGACAAAATGTATCATGTAACTTTCTTTAACAGGACTGACAAAGGAACCGTTTACCTTAAATCACGGGAATTCAGCCAATGCCCTCTATTACCTGAGAGGGAGAACTCTGACCTCAGCACAGGTCAGCGGCGGCGACGTGCCCTACAACCTGAGTCCTGAGGAAAAGGCGAACCAGGGGCGTTTGTTTAGGTATGTCGGGTGGGGTCGGTCACAGCAACCTTAACATATACATTCAGGCAATTGGCGTCATAACTAGCAAAATTGGTATTATTTAGACGTTCGCTTTCATGTATTATTTATTTATTATTCTATGAGATTCGAACTCTGAAAATAG
Organism: Physella acuta; assembly: GCF_028476545.2. Lineage (NCBI taxonomy): Eukaryota > Metazoa > Mollusca > Gastropoda > Physidae > Physella > Physella acuta. The sequence continues at coordinate 1,089,927 of NW_026731924.1, read as the reverse complement.
TGTAGAGAGAAAGCGATGTTTTTAAAAGACAAAAACATGTAGAATCAGGTGCCCCGTCCTTTTAGGTATATATATATATATATATATATATATATATATATATATATATATATATATATATATATATATATATATATATATATATATATATATATATATATATATATATATATATTATAGCCGGGAGCCCAGCTCGAGCTTAATCCACCCCTGAGAAGGCCAATTCATTTTCCCAGTTCTACGGAAAAAATGAACCAGATGTACAAAGCCAAAATACCCTAAAATGGTTTTGAAAATAGTCATCGTTTTTCACCAAATGAACAATGTTTATATATGGATATACGGACTGGTCACTTCTAAAGGCCTTTCGAATTTTTCCCGAAGATATCATAGATTTTTTTGTTACTCCCGAGGGTCGGTCCACAACCTAAGGAGTTATGATGGGGTTCCTATGTGAGCATTTTTATTCAATATATAGCTCATATAAGGCGCCGGTCAGTCGAGGTAAGTTTTGACCCCCCTCTTAGTGGACTTTGTGGCGATCGGTATCGGTCCCCGAGTTCTGTCGGCACGAGGCAGGAGCCTGTCAAATTTTGATCGCATGCGGTGCCAGGGAGTACCCTATCCGGTATCTGACCACTTTGCTTGTAATCTATATATATAAAGCAAAGTGATCAAGTGCCGCAGGCGCTTCAAATTTTGCATGAGTCTGCCTTGGGGCGATAGAACACGAGAGCCGGTGCCGGTTGGCCAACAAGTCCGCGTAGAGGGGGTCAAAACTGACCTCGACTGACCGGCGCCTTATATGGGCTCTATTACGAAAAAAAAACATTTGCCCGACGACCCCCCTTGCAATTTTGTGAGGTGGTAGGAGAACGCCTTAGGGTGTCACAAAAAACTCGCATGTCCGAGAAAAATCGGGAAATGGGTCAAAACTTACCAGTCTTATTTCCCTATATAATCTTTGTATTTTATGGGAAAAATAGGGTATTTTCAACATAAATTTTAGGATACTCAACCTCTATTTATCTGGCCATTTCTTTTGCATGCACCTCTATAGATGACTAGGCCGTATGAAAAAACTGTTGGTCAGACTCAAAGCACTCGACGAGGGCTAAAAAGTGACCGCGAGTGAAGATCTCATTATATAAGATATGTATAAACAAATTGACGAACGATCTCCCTAATATTTTGTGAGGTCGTAAACCGACCCCGGAGGATAACAAAAAAACATTATTCCCGTCGAAAAAAACCATTTGGGACGTTAGATTTGTCCAGATGATGTTTTTTCTTATAAAAAATTGTTTGTAAAAAAAAAAAGTAAACAAAGACATACTTCATTCGTTCATTTTTCAAGGGAGGTAACTTTTTAAAAATAATTATTTTTCAAACATTTTTATACTATTTTAAACATAAACAGAAAATAACGAAGTATAGCATTTGTTTCAGTAACAAATTAAGTTGTTTATTAAGGTACGTATCCTAATTAAATAAGTTAATAAATTTTAAAAGTCAATGTAATATAAATTATGCGATATACTGTTCATGGAACCTCTGTAGTTCTAATTCCATTTTAGTCATACATTTCGAACTTTCCAATATTTTTTGAAAATGGACTTTTGAAAACAAAGAACAACAACATTTTCTCCAAAATTAGCATTACTGTTTAAATTTAAGCACTCCATACCTCAGCCGTCACTAAATAATTAAGTATTCAAATTCTCAAATGTTTTTGAAAACCTAAGCGACGCTTGGCAGTATGCCTAGTAAATATATAAAACAGCAGGGGCGGAACTACTGGTGGCCGGAAAGAACCGCAACGGAAAAAAGCGCAACGGAAAAAAGCGCAAAACAAAAAGCGCAACGGAAAAAAGCGCACACGGAAAAAAGCGCAAAGAGAAAAAAGCGCACACAGAAAAAAGCGCAAACAGAAAAAAGCGCAAACGGAAAAAAGCGCAAAGAGAAAAAAGCGTACACAGAAAAAAGCGCAAAGAGAAAAAAGCGCAAACAGAAAAAAGCGCAAAGTGAAAAAAGCGCACACAGAAAAAAGCGCAAACAGAAAAAAGCGCAAACGGAAAAAAGCGCAAATAGAAAAAAGCGCAAACGGAAAAAGCGCAAACAGAAAAAAGCGCAAACGGAAAAAAGCGCAAAGAGAAAAATGCGCACACGGAAAAAAGCGCAAAGAGAAAAAATCGCACACAGAAAAAAGCGCAAAGAGAAAAAAGCGCAAACAGAAAAAAGCGCAAAGTGAAAAAAGCGCACACAGAAAAAAGCGCAAACAGAAAAAAGCGCAAACCGAAAAAAGCGCAAAGAGAAAAAAGCGCAAACGGAAAAAAGCGCAAAGAGAAAAAAGCACAAACGGAAAAAAGCGCAAACAGAAAAAAAGCGCACAAGGAAAAAAGCGCAAACGGAAAATAAGCGCAAACGGAAAAAAGCGCAAACAGAAAAAAGCGCAAACGGAAAAAAGCGCAAACAGAAAAAAGCGCACAGAAAAAAGCGCAAACGGAAAAAGCGCAAACGGAAAAAAGCGCAAACAAAAAAAGCGCACACAGAAAAAAGCGCAAACAGAAAAAAGCGCAAACAGAAAAATACGCAACCAGAAAAAACACAACTAAAAATGTGCAAAAGAGAAATTTAGCACATAGACCATATGGACTAGATGACACATTTATACATGACTGTTAGGGCTGCTGTGAGAGTGTCGTGTTTGATCACGTGATCTACTACCATTTAAAGCGTACCACTACCATCTGCATTCCCATCACCACGATACAGGCGATAATCACTTTACACAATGCCTATTATTTACTTGGTCAATAATTACTCAACTACTATTCTCGTATAAACATAAAACTATCGACATTACACGACACTCTCACAGCAGCCCTAACAGTCATGTATAAATGTGTCATCTAGTCCATATGGTCTTTGTGCTAAATTTCTCTTTTGCACATTTTTCGTTGTGTTTTTTCTGGTTGCGCATTTTTCTGTTTCTGTTTGCGCTTTTTTCCGTTTGCGCTTTTTTCTGTGTGCGCTTTTTTCCGTTTGCGCTTTTTTCCGTTTGCGCTTTTTTCTGTTTGCGCTTTTTTCTGTGTGCGCTTTTTTCCTTTTGCGCTTTTTCCGTTTGCGCATTTTCCGTTTGCGCTTTTTTCCGTTTGCGCTTATTTTCCGTTTGCGCTTTTTTCCTTGTTCGCTTTTTTCTGTTTGCGCTTTTTCCGTTTGCGCTTTTTTCTCTTTGCGCCTTTTTTCCGTTTGCGCTTTTTTCTGTTTGCGCTTTTTTCTGTGTGCGCTTTTTTCTCTTTGCGCTTTTTTCTGTTTGCGCTTTTTTCTCTTTGAGCTTTTTTCCGTGTGCGCATTTTTCTATTTGCACTTTTTTCCGTTTGCGCTTTTTTCTGTGTGCGCTTTTTTCTGTCTGCGCTTTTTTCTCTTTGCGCTTTTTTCCGTTGTGCTTTTTGTTTTGCTCTTTTTTCCGTTGCGCTTTTTTTCCGTTGCGGTTCTTTCTGGGAACCGGAACTACTAGACGGGCGGGCCTTTTAGGGGCCCGAAAATCCGACCAAAATGTGTTTTTTTTTCTTGCACCTTGATATCTAATGGTTTTGTAAAAAAAAAAAATGTCCACTACAGCGATGATTGTTCTACATTAACTAAAACAGACTGTTAAACAGGTAAAAACCCTACACTAGCTGTAGTGTAAAATATAGGCAAACCTTCAAACCACTTCCATGCACAAAAAGCTCATTTCATATATATATATATGTATAAAGCAATGTATGTCTCTGTGTGTGTCTGTCTTTTATGCATTACTACACCTCTCATCACATCGCCGTGAAACATTAGGAAGTTGCTGAGAATATTACTGGGAAAGTTTCTCCGAAAAAAAAATTTCAAATTCGCAGGGGTGGCGCCCCGGCAGGGCGCAATTTGCTTTTTCTCTGTATACGGTATATTAAAAGTCGATTTTGATTTAAGCAAATTACAAAGCGATTTCTTCTCTTAATTATCTTTAAATTGAGCCACAAAAAAAAATGTATTTATTGAAAATTAATAATATAAGTGCAAAAAAGAAATATTAAAAGAAACAGGATTGAAACGAACAAGGGAAATCACTACAGATATCAAGCTTCCGTGGTTCATACTCTTTTGACCGACCGACAAGCCAGCTAATATGAAGTTTAACTTTTCACAATTTTTGTTGGGCGTAAATAAGGTTTTTAAAACTCACTAATTTCAGGCCAGAAATTATCTTAAGCCTATTTCTGTGTTACTATTACTTCTATGCAATCATAGGAGCATTCTCAACAACTTTATAAAGTTTTCACATACACACACATATATATATATACTAGCTGCATCCCGTGCTCCGCCACGGTAAATCTTTTTTTAAATGTACCAACTTGGGAATAGAACAAAACTAAACACAACACAAATGAACGCAAAAAAAAAAATCACAAACGAAAAAAAAACCACAACACTCATACCATAAAAACAATTTAAATGCAATCATCAAGGCATATTGCTCACAGTCGAGCCCGTAGCGCCAAATCGTGCCCTTTCCGAGCGCCGGCGGACGCGTCTGACTCCGTGAATAAGGCGTAGCGACCCTTTCCGCGCCCGGGGACAAACTCAAACTTTCAATCTCCACCCCGCCCCCTCAAACTTTCGATTTGCACCCCCTCCCCCCCCCCCCCCCCCCGCAACTTTTCAATTTGTATTTCCAGCCCATTTAGGCGCCCCCTAAGGTCGGCGCCCGGGGACAAATGCCCCCCCCCCTGCTACGCCTCTGCTATAAAACCCCTAGCTTGTCCGGAAACCAAAAGATAAAATAATAATTAGTAAACAATACGTATAGTGTATAAAATAAATTAAACGCAGTATTTAGAATATCCGTGTTTTACCGACCATATTGCACTTTATAAATTCATGCATTTTTTTCAGTACTTTTTAAAATTTACAATAAAGTTTCAAGACTAAAATCATTGCGCACCTAATGAACGTGATGACTTAATATAATAATTCGAGAATAGTTGATTAAAAATTTTAATTAGTAAATAGTACATTCAGTGAATAAAATAAATAAAATATAGCCTTTTATCAATCAATGCTAATTATAATATTCCAACATAATGTACTCTTACACGTCTGCATAATTTGCATTCACATTTTGCTAATTATATTATTCCAACAATTATTCCGTCTTGCAGATTTTGCATTCACATTTTTAGCGCGAGTTCAATTTATTTTTAAATTACCTCCTTTGGCAAAATTACTAAACAGTTTAATTAGATTTTTCTACCCTACTGTTATTATGTTATGAAAATGTATCCATTTTTTCTAGGAATATAAACGAAAATGATATTTGACATTGATCCTTTTAATATGCTTTAGCAATGTGCGTGTATTTAATATTTTCTTTACGTTATGCAAAAAAGTAAAAACGGTGGCAATTTTAAAATAGCTCTGTGCCGTTATATAAACAAACCCTACTCTATTTCTTATAATAAGACACTGCAGTGCACTGAAAAGCACAGTATGGTGCGATGTTTACTTATATGGTTTCAAAATCTATAGCGATGACAGAAAGACTGACACACGCTCAGCCCGCTTATATTATATATATATATATATATATATATATATATATATATATATATATATATATATATATATATATATATATATATATATATATATATATATATATTTATATATATATATATATATATATATATATATATATATATATATATATATATATAGAGAGAGAGAGAGAGAGAGAGAGAGAGAGAGAGAGAGAGAGAGGGATATATATATATATATATATATATATATATATATATATATATATATATATATATATATATATATATATATATATATATATAACCATCCCACATGTCCACTAACTGTACTCTGTTGTACCACAGATACTACCTGGAGAAGATGACTGGGTACAACGGCACACAGGTGACGCAAGACATTCTAATGCAACTTAAACTCGCGGACGGTCGCTACATGTACAAAGTACCGTGAGTAGCTAGTTGCTGGCTACATGGGCAGCAGATAGACACCTGGACAGAGGGCAGACACATAGACAGGGGACAGATACATGGGCAGAGGGCAGATACATGGGCAGAGGGCAGATACATGAAAGCTAATACACAGAGAGTGACCACTTACTTGAACTATTACCATTGTGTCGAGTTGATCAATTGTCCTCCAAATGGACAATAATTTCAATCTTACCCGAAGTTATGATTATTTTATTAGGATTTGTGTCAATTGATCCTTATAAAATATAGTCAGATTTATTTTCTTCTTCTTCGTTCTTGATTGTACAATTAAGTATTACGTGCAGCGTTTCTTCCAGGCATTTCTTTGGGGGGGTCTCTGTCCCCCCGAAGAAAGTCTACCGCTTCCCCCCCCCCCCTCCCACCCCCACCCCTTCCCACGAACGAAATGGAATTCATATAGAAAATGTATACTTTTAACAGTGACCAACCCCCTCTAGGAAATTTTAGTCCGCCCTCCCCCCTTCCCGAAAATTTCAAGTGCCCCCCCCCCCCCCCGGAGAAAAAAAGTCTGGTAGAAACACTGATTACGTGTCAACTTGAAATGCGCCACATAGGCCATTGGCTCCGGTTTCAGCCTGCTTTGTCCATCCAAGACCGAACTACAAGTCAAGTGTTTTTTTTATTTGGAAGTGTCTCTCCCAGATGGGGTACTATCTCTAGCTACCGAGCCTCAACTGCCGGGGGTTGTAACTCGAGACTTTTTGGTTTAGTAAACATTAACTTTACCGTCCTGGCCACACCAACCCCATAGTCAGATTAATTATATTGTTATCTTGAGTGATGTCCCTTACATGTTATGTATATAAGTCTCTCGTGACTTCCGCCCTCCCTCTCTTTCCTCATGGTGTGAATAAACGACTGTTAACAACCAATGTGGCTCCTCGTCAGTGATTCCAATCTATCACATTGGCGACGAGGATGGGATAATCCACTAGAAAGAGCACCTAATTATTCAAAAAGAGGTTTGCTAGAGCATATTAGCTAAGTATTTCTAGAATAATGGCGCTGTATGGCCAAATAAAAGAATTTGATTCGAATGATGAAATCATTCATGATTATCTAGATAGGTTAAGCTTTTACCTTGAAGCAAACGACGTGACGATAGAAGCCAAAAAGAGAGCTGTTTTGTTAACAGTCATAGGGCCTCAACAATTTAGGCTACTAAAGGACTTATGCGCACCAGCTAGTCTAACTACCAAGAGCTTTAACGAGCTGAGCAAATTGCTAACAGACCACCATGCGCCTACCCCATCAAAGTTCCTATGTCGAGCTAGATTTGACAGTAGGACTCGTCAACCAAACGAGTCAATATCAGAATATGTTGCTGCTTTACGTCATCTAAGTAGATTTTGTGAATTCGGCGATACGCTGTCTGACAGACTATGTGAAAAGTTTGTGACAGGTGTAAACAGCCGTGATATTCAAAGAAAGTTGCTGCTCGAGTCAGATCTAACATTAGAAAAAGCAATACAACTAGCAACTTCATTCCAGCAGTCATCAGATGCGGCAAAATCTCTAGCACCTTCAGAGATCCATGCAGTAAACAGCAGGTTAGTCAACAAACACCAACCCCATCAGAGCATTCCAACTTATGCTAAACAGCCTGCACGTTTAAATCCTAGATCTAAATCTAGTAATAATTATCAAAAATGTCATCGATGCAAAGGTCCCCATGCATCTCATCGGTGCAAGTTCAAGTCTGCAACTTGTTATAAGTGCAGTAAGCAAGGTCACATTGCCAAGGCCTGCTTTGCAAAGTCTTCGTCTGTTGCTAAATCTAGCCAGTCAAGACAGTACCGCAACCAAAAGCAGCACTATGTTAACTCTCACCAAGACTATGAAAGACTATGTTTTGGCATATCATCTAGCCCTGGAATTTTCCAAGCTGTCATGGAAAGTATTTTTAAGGATATTCCAAATGTTTGTGTGTACTTTGACAATGTGTACATAACTGGTAAGAATGACACTGAACATCTTAAAACACTTGATAAAGTATTGAAAGTAGTTGGTGAAAAAGGTTTAAAGATAAACAAAGATAAATGTCAATTCATGCTGACAGAAATTAGTTTTCTTGGTTATATATTGAGCAAACAAGGCATCAGACCTCAACCTGAGAAAACAAAAGCCATTAAAGAAGCACCCAAACCTGAAAATACCCAACAACTAAGAGCTTTTTTGGGCTTGATAAATTACTATGTAAAGTTCATAGGGAATCTGTCTGGTAAACTATCACCACTGTACAAGCTGCTACAGAAAAATGCAACTTGGCACTGGGGTAAACAACAAGATACTGCTTTTAATACAGCAAAAGAGGCTTTGTCTTCTGACACCTTACTAACTCACTATGACCCAGGGAAAAGACTTATATTAACATGTGATGCTTCACCTGATGGTGTAGGAGCAGTCTTATCCCACATGGATGAGAAGGGTGACAGACCCATTGCTTTTGCCAGTAGATCTTTGAACCAGGCTGAGAAAAATTATTCTCAGTTAGATAGGGAAGGCTTAGGCATCATTTTTGGTGTTAAGAAATTTCATAAGTTTCTGTTTGGTAGGAAGTTCACCATCTTTACAGATCATAAACCATTGCTAGGTTTGTTTGGAGAAAACAAAACCCTACCTGAGCATGCCTCACCAAGAATTCAAAGATGGGCTATCACACTAACTGCATACAATTATGAATTGAAATACAAACCTGGATCTGAGAATAGTGCAGATAGTCTTAGTAGATTACCTTTAAAAACCAAAGCCTTAGCTATGTACCAGAAGATGTTTTTGTTCTCTTCACTATCATGGATAACTCCAATATAAATGTGAATGATATTAAAAGAGAAACACAAAAAGATGAGTGCTTGATAAAAGTATATGAGTACTGTAAGAATGGTTGGCCTGAAGAGTCTGTGAATGATGACTTAAGGCCATATAAAATAAGAAATAAAAACCTTTGTGAAGATAATATAAAAGATGGAGAAGATGCAGTCCATTATCAGTCAGAGTTGCCTAAACAAAGTATTTGTAACTTAATAAATGATTATGGTGATATGGCAAGTTCAAATGCTTTAAGTAAGAAGGAATGTGATCATCAAACAACCTTGCTAACATCATTAGCACTTACAGAAACTAAAAGGGTAACATCAAAAGTAAATACCAAACAGAAGAAGCTAAATGTGACAATGAAAGAGTAAACAGGTTATTAGCCAAATACCGCACAACTCCTCATATAACAACAGATGTTGCACCATGTGAATTGCTATGTGGTAGGAAAATTAAAACTCATCTTGACCTACTACATCCAACTGTTCAAAGGTCTGTTTCCCAACATCAACATACACAAAAGTAAATCATGACAAACATTCATTGAAAGAGAATTTGCAGTTAATGATAATGTGTATCTAAGAAATTATGGGAGAAAGGAAAAATGGATACCAGGTCAAATTGTTCAATGTACAGGACCTGTGTCTTATAAAGTAAAAACAAATGATGGACTTATTGTCCGTAGACATGCAGACCAGTTAAAAATAACTTGTGCAGATAATAAGTGTGAATCTATCAATCCCACCAAATCTGATCAGTTCACACCAACTCAGTTTGTTCCACAACCAAGTTCTGTTGATATGAGTGAACCAAGTTGTCTGGAGTCAGAAAATGTAAATTCTGGAGTTAATGATTTAAATCCTAGACCTCCTGAGATAGAGAATCCAAATGGTCAGAATATTGAGTCACCAAATCAAAAGCCACTGAGAAGGTCAAACAGGACAATCAAAGTCCCAAATAAGTTAGACCTATGATTTTAAAGGTCAAAAGGACTTTGACATCATTGTTTGTATTTTAATTGTGTTGTAACATATTGTGCATTGTTTGTAAGGATGTAATCTACCATAGTGTTCATGTTACAATATAATTTCTCATTGGTGATTTTAGGATACTATCAATTGTTCTATTGAGAGATGTGTTATTGTGTTCTAAGGGTAAAGGGATGTAATAGATTGAGATAATTGTGAGGTCAAGGGAACTCACTCTTCTGTATTAGTATTATATTTATATTGTTATCTTGAGTGATGTCCCTTACATATTATGTATATAAGTCTCTCGTGACTTCCGCCCTCCATCTCTTTCCTCATGGTGTGAATAAACGACTGTTAACAACCAATGTGGCTGCTCGTCAGTGATTCCAATCTATCACAAATATAAAGTCAGATTAATTTACCAGAATATAAAGTCAGATTAATTAACTAGAATATAAAGTCAGATTAATTAACCAGAATATAAAGTCAGATTAATTAACCAGAATATAAAGTCAGATTAATTAACCAGAATATAAAGTCAAATTAATTAACCAGAATATAAAATCAGATTAATTAACCAGAATATAAAGTCAGATTAATTAACCAGAATATAAAGTCAAATTAATTAACCAGAATATAAAGTCAGATTAATTAACCAGAATATAAAGTCAGATTAATTAACCAGAATATAAAGTCAAATAATTAACCAGAATATAAAGTCAGATTAATTAACCAGAATATAAAGTCAGATTAATTGACCAGAATATAAAGTCAGATTAATTAACCAGAATATAAAGTCAGATTAATTTACCAAAATATAAAGTCAGATTAATTGACCAGAATATAAAGTCAGATTAATTAACCAGAATATAAAGTCAGAATTACAGCTCAGGATTTAAAGTCAGATTAACTCGATTAGGATATAAAGCCAGATGAATCGATCAAAATATAAAGTCATATTAGGATTAAAACATGCGTTCTCTTTCAGATTCGACGAAGCTTTTGACACCGTGGCGACATCAGAAGGGAAAGCTTTTCTGCGGGCTATCGCACGCTTTGAGTTTGTCGGTGCCCCCGACACGTCCCCGCTTCCAATTTTTGAGAATAACCTGGGCCCTGATAGGTCAGCTAACGACTGCTTTTCTTCGACCGATCGACCGAGACAGTCTGGTCGACAAACAAAGAGACCGACCCACTGACACAAAGACCGACCCACATACACAGTGACTAACACACCGACAGACTGACGTGTTTATCATTGTTCTACCCAACAGTGGTGACTTCGTGGTGCAGACGATTAAAGAGGGCATGAACGCCATACCGGTCAAGCTTATCGACAAGTTTCTCCAGGCTAACAAAGGGTCAGTTTTCTCGAATTGAAGACGTTGGAATTAGATGTAGCTGTTTCAAAGTCATTGACCTGTGATCTATTTATAGCCTGTGCAACTCTCCTATGTGTGAGACAATTCTCAGACCATCACAACCCCACCCCACTGCAGGCACTTAGGTCAAGTCCTAGCCTTAATTAACAACTAATTATACTATTGAATGAATGAAAAAGCTAATTTTACTATTGAATGAATGAAACAACAAATTTTACTATTGAATGAATGGAAAGGCTGATTTTACTAATGAATGAATGAAAGAGCTGATTTTACTACTGTATGAATGAAAAAGCTGATATTACTATTGAATAAATGAAAAAGCTGATTTTACTATTGAATGAATGAAAAAGCTGATTTTACTAATGAATGAATGAAAGAGCTGATTTTACTACTGTATGAATGAAAAAATCTGATTTTACTATTGAATAATGGAAAAAGCTGATTTTACTATTGAATGAATGAAAAAGCTAATTTTACTATTGAATGAATGTAAAAGCTAATTTTACTATAAAATGAATAAAAAAGCTAATTTTACTATTTAATGAATGAAAAAGCTGATTTTACTATTGAATGAATAAAAAAAGCTGATTTTACTATTGAATGAATGAAAAAAAAGCTGATTTTACTACTGTATGAATGAAAAAGCTAATTTTACTACTGCATGAATGAAAAAGCTGATTGATAAAATTCAAATCCAACTGACACTAAACACAAAAAGTTCTCTGAATATTCCAGACACAAGCTAAACCTCAACAGACGTCTGGTGTCAATCAGGAAATGGCAAGACAGCTACGTCCTTGAACTTGTGCACACAAACACACAGAATGGCTACACGTTTGAAATGGTCAGTGCATTGTTATCAGATACTTGACCATATTTACCCACAAGACATCTTGCCTTATCATCATCTGAACATAAACTAAGAGCTAAAAATACTCATGTACCCCTGTTGATTGCTTGTTTGGCCCAAAGGCTCGGCCTCAGCCGCCGCACACCTGCCCGAAAGTCGATTTCCTTCATGTATGTTCACCTGTTTAACGTTTGCCCGAGCGTGTGGGGGGGGGTGAACAATTTTAGTAGAGGGCGAGGATAATTTTAACGCGAATAATTTATTATTCTAGTCGTTAAAAGGCTAGACCTTACCCCTTAGCTCTACAGCCAGCTTATCATAACTTGAAACATAATCAACATAGCTTGAAACATAATCAACAAAACTTGAAACATAATCAACATACCTTGAAACATAATCAACATAACTTGAAACATAATCAACATAATTTGAAACATAATCAACATAAATTGAAACATAATCAACATAACTTGAAACATAATCAACATAACGTGAAACATAATCAACATAACTTGAAACATAATCAACATAACTTGAATTATAATCAACATAACTTGAAATATAATCAACATAACATGAAACATAATCAACATAATTTGAAACATAATCAACATAACTTGAAACATAATCAACATAACTTGAAACATAATCAACAAAACTTGAAACATAATCAACATACCTTGAAACATAATCAACATAACTTGAAACATAATCAACATAACTTGAAACATAATCAACATAACTTGAAACATAATCAACATAACTTGAAATATAATCAACATAACTTGAAATTTAATCAACATAACATGAAACATAATCAACATAACTTGAAACATAATCAACATAACTTGAAACATAATCAACATAACTTGAAACATAATCAACATAACTTGAATTATAATCAACATAACTTGAAATATAATCAACATAACATGAAACATAATCAACATAAATGTCTTTCAGCTTGGCAGAGATCTTGTTTGTGCCGGGAAAGTGATTTTAGCTGTACCGAAATTTGCTTTAAAAAAAATTGATTGGAGCCCTCTCAGGTAAAAATAGATTGGGATCCATTCAGGTAAAAATGGATTGGGGTCCATTCAACTAAAATGGATTGGAGTCCGCTCAGATAAAAATGGATGGGGTCCTTTCAGTTAAAAATTGATTGGGGTCCATTCAGGTAAAAATGGGTTGGGTTCCACTCAAATAGTTTTTGTGCAGAATTAAAAATATTAAAAAATCGTAGGAACACAAAATGATTCCAATACAAATATTATAATCATGTGCCCTATCGGCCTATGAAACACATTCTAGACACAAATTTAAATGACGTAGGTTATACAGTTACGTCTGGATTTGACTTACAATCACCACTAGTTAAAGTAGATTCTAAGTCTAACTTTCTCACAATTACCCCTAGGTAAAGTTAGATTCTAAGTCTAACTTTCTCACAATGACCCCTAGGTAAAGTAGATTCTAAAGTTCACCGTCAAATTTTTTTCTCCAGAGACAAGAGAGTCGATGACGCCATCAACGCAGTCAGGGAAGTTCCGGTCAGCAAAGTCTTCATGACGTTCTCGCGACCCTGGTGGCTGGAGAGTGCACCCCACGCCAGCTCCGTCATGTTTTCTGACCAGGCATTCAGTCAAGCCTACGACTTCGGGAGATCCAACGTAACTGGAGTCTACGCTCTGCTGGCAAGTTACGCTGACGACAGTAAATCGAGCAGGCTGCTAGCTCTCAACACTAAGGGGAATCTTCTAGCAGGCTCGGCCCCTGGCGCACAGCGGGTCAAGACACCAATGGCCGAGCAACTTCTCACCGACCTGGCCAAAGCCTACGGCATGAAGAGAGACCAGATCCCAGCGCCTCTGACGTCACTGTCTCAGTTCTGGGTGTCTTATCCTTTTGGTTGTGGCTTTGTCGTTTGGAGAGCAGGATATAGGTATGATGACGTCATCTCAACCGTTCAACACCCGTCACTGACTGACGACGTGTTTGTGGTTGGGGCAGATTACACCAAAGGTTATCGCGTGGGCTGGTCTGAAGGTGCCCTTTCCACTGTCGACAGGGTTTTTTCTCTCTATTTTAACTGATCATCTAATCCTAAAAAAAAGCTCCATGTTTTTGGTCAAATTTATAAAATTTGAAATATTTTAGACAATTCTATCACATTTGAAATATTTTGGACAATTCTATCACATTTGAAATATTTTGGACAATTTTGTTAAACCTAACATGAAATTCAATAAAGCGGGAGTAATTACCATAATCTGACTCGTATATTCTTCTATGCTTTACGGGAGATGGCACTTGCAGTGCAATCGTGCAATAGAAATGGTTTTTTTAATACTTAAATTCAGAGTTTCCTACAGGCACCCTTTCGGGGGGGGGCTTTACCCCCCCCCCACCCCCCCTCCCCCCGAACGAAATGAAATTTATATAATTTAAATAGAAAATATATACTTTTAACAGTGTCCGCCCCCCCCCCCTCCGCGAAGAAAGTTTACCGCCCCCCCCCCCCTCGAAAATTTCAAGTGCCCCCCCCCCCCCCCCCCCGAGACAAAAAATCTAGAAGAAACACTATTTAAATTTGTTTGTTTTTTTAATTGAATTGAGTAGACAAAAAAAAATAATCTGCTCATTAAACAAAGTAAAATTTTATGCACAATTGAGTGGAAAATTGGTCTACATATAATAAAGCGAGAGTGATTTCCCTTAACTTCTCGAATCCTAATATATAAAAGTCTGGCAGATCAAACACTTTTTTCTATGTCAGACTCAATGAAATTATCCATGACAGAGTCAATGATAACTACCGCTCCCTTGGATATTTCTCTTGAGAAACTCAATGATACGGCGTTATTAGTTATAAAGAGAGAGAGAGAGAGAGAGAGAGAGTTTATCAAAACGGAAATAATTCAATTCGTTTAATAATTAAATCATTAAACGTAATTATTAATTATTAATTTCTCAGTGATTGATATAATTGTTAAGGGACAGTTACACTTTTTTTTTTTAAATATAGAACCTCTATACTCAAATTATAGGCTTTTGAAAAACCAAAAGTAGAATTAATTCCTCTTCCGTTTACAGGAAATCGCTGAAAAAGTAATACAGAACTACACATTTGATATAAAATTTATATATTAAATTTCATCAATCTAGCTGCAACAGTACTCGAATTATCCTGTTCCCAGACCTACATACACACATTTATACATACACACAGAGACATACGGACAAAATTGCAAAACTATGATTTTCCGACTCAGAGAGCTGTAAAACGTCTGCGGCTGGCTGGATCGCTGGTATTACTACACCTTTCATCCGATCACCATGAAACTTTATGGAGAATATTCAGGGAAAGATTTCTGCAACAAAAAAAAAATTAAATTTTGGAGTGTCGGCGATCCGGTATGGGCAATGCAATTTTGTTTTCTAAAAGGTAACTTATCGTATAAAATGGTATTAATTGTACCTTGAATTTAAACTAAATAACAATTTATTATTATTTTTTATAAAAAAATACATGTGGACAAAGCTCCTGTGGTCAAACACCAACGGACAAAGCCCTTACGGAAAAAGCCACTAGAAACCTAAACAGGACATAATACACTTTTTCCTCTCATTATCTAGACTGTCAAGGTCAGAACTTGACCAATCGTTTGATTCACTGACGTATCTAGTGATAGCCTGTTTGAAAACACGTTTAATCTTAAGAGCAAGTTTTTCAGTAACACGGAATCGCACGGTTCAGCGGTTAACATTTATATAAAAAAATTGATTTCATCACGAACCACGTTTAACATACCAAAACACAAACTAATGTAGAGAAATGTCATAACGAACATTTACTAACTTGTGAAGATGTGTGAAAGAAGGGAGGGGAGGGGAAAGATAAAAATCGTCAAATAAACGTAATGTCCTTTATAAATGACACTCGAAGCCCACAGTTAACCAAGGATAAAGGGTAGTCTAGTATATTTTATATTATAACTAGCGTACCCGACCCCCGCGCGTTGCCGCGGGGATAGAAGAAAGTCTGACAAAATATATTAGAAGGATATCGCCAATGCATTACCAATCATATGTTCTTAAACGCGTGTCCTCTTTTCTAAAACTGTGTTATTTAAATGTAAACAATGCTTGCGCTTGGATAATAATTATCGGGACACGGGTTTTCCTACACTACCTCATGAAAACCTTGAGTGCACATTAATCACTCACCGAAATAATGAGGTAGAACACACTTCGGTGACCACCCATGTGTCAGAGACGTAGAGGGGCGCTCTCAGGAGCCCTCCCCCCCCCCCCCGATTACTCTACCGCATAGGCGCAGCGTACGGCCCCTGGCTCCTTAAAACTAACAGGCGCCATCGTGCTCATAGGATAACCCAGCGTGCCAATAGCATCCTGTTAATAATGATGCAGAATTTTTTCTTTAACACGTAAAAAAATTATTCGACATGTTTTAAACATCAGTGTGACTGATGCAATATGCTAGCGTTACTAATGGTCTATTATTAGATGCTCGATCTCAATTTCTGACTGGATCGTTTAATAATAGATGCTTATTGCATCATTCGCAAGGTGACGAAACTCTACAGTAGGCTCCTCATATTCAAAAAGTTATTTTTTCATCTTTCGCAAGGTGACGAAACTGTACAGGATTTCCTCGCGTTACATAGTTATTTTTTAGAAGCCTGTTGTTGTTGTAGTACCCCTTACTCGCTATGCAGGACGCTCGATTAACGGATGCCAAATGCCAACATAATCGCTCTAAAACTCTGGGCGCCAAACCGTGTATTGACGAAAATTGTACCCTACATGGCGCCGCCCATAAGAAACTTTAGTTTTCTTTTTCGCAGAAATATTCTCGGGAGTATTCTCATCTAATCGCTCTCCCCCCCCCCCCCGGGGGGGGGGGCACCGCCCTTGCAATATTAAAAAATATTTTTTTGCAGAACCCTACCATTGAGTGATCTAATAATCTCCCCAAAGTTTCATGGTACATGAATGAACGGTGTGAAATCGAAATAGAATTTTATTTTTATAAACCGTATATAGAGAAAAAAACAAATCGCGCCCTGCCGGGGCGCCACCCCTGCGAATTTGAAAATGTTTTTAGCGCAGAAACCTCCCTAGGAGTATTCTCAACATCTTCCCAAAGTTTCATGGCGATCGTGTGAACGGTGTCACGGCAATTCACTTTTATTATTTTTATATACGGTATATAGAGAAAAATCGCACCCTCCCGTGCGAGCTACAACAGAGGGAAATAATATCTCGCTTAATAATTTGTCTGTGTGTCAGAGACGTAGCGAGGGGAGGGGTGAGGGGTGCGGACCGCACCGGGTGACACCATTTAGGAGGTGACATCAAGGCAAAAAATAGCAAATATTTAGAGAAAAATGATAATTTCACTTAAGTGATTAATTCGAGTGTTAAATAGTCTTTTAAGAGGTGCAAATTGAAAGTTTGAAGGGGGGGGGAGGTGTGCAAATCGAAAATTGAAAGTTTGTTCCGGGAAGTGTCGCTACGCCTCTGGGAGGGTGACACCATTAAATGCCGCACCGGGTGACACCCGACCTCGCTACGCCACTGCTGTGTGTGTGTTTGTTTGTGTGTAGTGTTTCTTCCAGACTTTTTTCTCTGGAAGTGCTTTTGAGATTTTTGGACTCAATTTTCCGGTGGGGGGGGGGGGGGGGGTGGGGGTGGGCGTGCGGACACGCTTAAAAGTAAATATTTACTATATAAATTCCATTGCGTTCGGGGGGGGGCGGTAGACTTTCTTCGGGGAGATGCCTGGAAGAAACTCTGTGTGTGTGTGTGTGTGTTTATGTGTGTGTAAGTGTGTGTGTCTGTGTGTGTATGTCTGAGTGTGTATATCTGTATGTGTGTGTATGTGTGTGTGTGTGTGTGTGCGCGCGCCTACATATTTAATTGTAAATATCAAATTCAACCAGATCAATTGTTACTTTCCTCTGAATATAGTCGCTTATCTTTATTAATTTTTTTACAACATTTTTTGTCTACAATCAGAATTAAAAACACATTTTTTAATTTTGTCCGGATAAAACATCTAATAGGTTAAACACTCTGAAAAATAACGTATAGGTTTACTAAATTTGTAAACTTTTTGTCGAAAGGCGACAATTGGAGCACCCAGCTAGAAAAAAAAGCATTTAGGGGCATAACTCTAAGCTATTAAAATCAAGTTTAAAAAAACATTGTATTTGTTAGTAAATTAATAAATTTGGTGTCACCCCCACCCCAAACGTGGATTGAAGTCATTCTTCTTCTTCTTCGTTGTTAATTTTTGTGTTGGAAGGTATCCCCTCCAGCACAATTAAGTATACGTGTCAACAGGTTTGTTTTTGGAGTTGTCTCTCATTGAAGAGTTGTTGTCCCCTGCTATAGAGCCTCATCTGCCTGTACAAGATGCCTTAGAAATATGACAGACAATGGACCTTCAGTTTCTCTTCCTGCTAGTATAGACCAGAGGCGTAACGAAGGGGGGGGGGTGCATATATCCTCGGGCGCCAAAATGGGTTGGGAAAAAATTTAAAAGCTCATTTTAGCTGCAGTTTTGCATTATAAATATAAAAATATATGGGGGGGGGGGCGCCAAATTGAAAGTTTGTCCCCAAGGATCACTACGCCTCTGGTATAGACATATCAAAGATACGCAAACTCGTAATCAACGGGCACACTTTAGGTAAACAATTACTCGACGTTTCAAGACAGATCTTTAAACCCTAAGTTAATAGACCTCCCGCATAAAAGGGAAATACAGGAGCATGGATATGTAAATATATACATACACACCTATACATATATATATATATATATATATATATATGTATATGTATATATATATATATATATATATATATATATATATATATATATATATATATATATATATATATATATATATATTAAAGTGGTTGCTTCTCAGTTTAGTGGAGGCCGGACGATTAGGGTAAACGGAAGCAGAAAAACAAATGTTATGGTTAATTGGTGTGGTTGTTTAACCATTTACTGAAGCAAAGCCCCTACGAACATACATCTAACTAAAATCATGCAAACATCTTACAATCATTTTACAAACATTTTGCAAACATCCCACAATCATCCTACAAACATCTTACAAAAATCTCACAAAGATTTTTTAAAAAAGATTTCCCAAAAAAAAAATATGTTGAAACATCATCTTTTAATATTTTGGTGTGCGGCATCTTGTGATATGTTGGTGTGATAGAATACTATGAGATAGAGAAAAGCTCGATCAGAAATCCTACTCAATGTTGACTTTGTTGTTGCCTATCTTGATGTTGTCATAGTGCATGCCGTCGTGTCGTTGCTTGAAGAGAATCTGAGCAGGAAAAAGAAAGTTGAGAAACCAATAATCTCCGAACACAATGCGCAGGTTTTCAGCTCGTGAGCTTGTGACCTTGACGTCCACGTGCTTAGCGACCTCATAGAGGGTCAAGCCGAGGCAGACGATGCTGAGCTGACCGATGCTGTAGATGCAACTCATGGCCCCGAACACAGCCAACATCTCGGCGTGGAAAGTCAAGAGGAGGAACTGCCAGCTGACCTGCCCCACACAGAACTTGAACAACGACCAGGGGAATACGTAGTCCACCCACGTTACGGCGTCGGGCAGGCTCACCAGGTAGGCCACGGTGCCAGCAAAGCCGACGATGCCGGTGAGGACACCCAGCGAGCAGAAGACCACGAAGTAGCGCTGGTTGTAGTGTCCGATACATTTGCCTATCAGGAAACAGTGGTGGTCGCGGCGTAAAATGCACGTGCGACACGCATCGCAGTGGTGAGTTCTCGGTGGTTTGTAGCGCTCACACTTGCTACAGTACTTCCACTCAAGGCCGTTGTCGTCCAGCACGCTGGGCTTGACCCCGCCACTTGTGTGAGTCTGGAACCAGCTCCGCCTCTCCAGCTCTGGTCTGTCCCTGATATCGGGGAGTGTGTTGGTGTAGCAGATAGAGCACAGCCAGTTGGCCTGGCCCATAACAAAGATGTAGCAGGCAGCAACCTTTAGGTAGTACTGGCTCTCTGGCTCCCAGCTAGCGAACACGCCGGGGATGATGTAGGTCAAGGTCATATAAATCTGGGTCACTGCCTGGAACTGGAACAAGAGGCGGAACAAGTGCCTGGAATTAGTATCCGAAGCGGATCGGTTCCGGTAGTGGTTTTGTAATTTTTCAACAAGAGAAAGTTCAAGGTTTGGGTTAGATATGACGTCATTTTTTGTGCCCCTCAGTAGCGTCCCGCCTTTAGCAGACGACGACTTGTACGTCGAGCTGTTCGCCTGGAAAATACGTTTTTTAAAATATGAATTACAACGTGAATCAGTTAAAATATGAATTACAATGTGAATTAGTTAAAATATGAATTACAATGTGAACTAGTTAAAGTATGAATTACAATGTGAACTAGTTAAAATATCAATTACAACGTGAATCAGTTAAAATATGAATTACAACGTGAATGTTAAAATATTAATTACAACGTGAATGTTAAATAAACCGGGAGTGATCTCCCCTAAACTTTCTCGAATATTCTTATATAAAACAACAGGGGATGGGAACTCGGGCCATAGACATGATTTTTAATCCATTTTAAATACTTAAAGTTTTAAAAATAGAATAAAATCTCGTAGACAAAAGAATTGCACGCCAAGTGAACGCCAAATAAAAAAAGTGCATAATAGTGCGCAAAAAAAAAAATTTATATTAGTTTTTTGAGAAATCGGAAGTAGCTACTACTTCCGGTCAACGGAAATTACTCAAAATTTAACAGAAGGTAAAAAATTAGATCTTTTACTCACATGTGAAATTTCATTTATCTATCTGAAATATTACTCAAGTTATAGGCTTTTGAAAAATTCAAAGTAGAAAAAGTACCACCTCCGGTTATCGGAAATCGCTCAAAAGTTGATACGGATCTACGATTTTGATAAAATACTTATATATGAAATTTCATCAACCTAGCTGTAACGGTACTCAAGTAATCGTGTTTACACACACACAGACAGACAGACACACAGACATACGGACAGGATTGCAAAGCCCAGTTTTTCAGAATGGATTACGCATAAAAACTCTTAATTTTGATAAATCTGGATTGATAATTTTTGCCCGATTAAAATAAGTCCTCTATACTTCGGATGTGATGAAGGACTGATGTGTAATACGGTGAAAATTGTTAAAATTTCAAGAGATTTTTTTGCACGATTACAATACTTTCTCTATACTTCGTATATACGAGAAAGTAAATATGAATTACAACGTGAATTAGTTAAAATATGAATTACAGCGTGAATTGAACATCATCTGATGTACGTATTCTGTTGTTGTCTGTATGGGGGAATCATGGCTATTGTATCTGTGGGGAAGTCATGGGCTATTGTATGTGTGGGGAAGTCATGGGCTATTGTATGTGTGGGGAAATCATGGCTATTGTATGTGTGGGGAAGTCATGGGCTATTGTATGTGTGGGGGAATCATGGCTATTGTATGTGTGGTGAAGTCATGGGCAATGTTAGCGTTGGAAAAGATTTCCTCCAACGCAATTAACTTGTTATGCACTCTATAGGCTGTGGTTTATGATTTCAGCCTGCTTTTCTTTTTGGATTTGCTTCCATAGCATTTGTCCAACAAAGAGCAAACTACAAGGCAGTAGTTGTTTGATTTTGGAGTTGTTGTCCCCGGATAGTGAGCCTCATCTACCCAGGTGTTCGAATTTGGGACTTTTCGGTTCAGCAAACCATGAGCTTAACCGACCATGACGACCTCGCACTGTATGTGGGTGGGGGATATGGGTGTCTGTATGTGTGTGGGTTTGGGGGCATATATGTGTGGGGGAGTCATCTGCGCCTATATGTGTATGCTAGTAGGGTTAGATATGTCACGAATGTAATACGAGTAGTGTTTGATTGTAAGCTCCCTAACTGAAACTAGACGTGTTAGCATGTGGAAGTTTCTTGTGTACCACGGTAGAACTGTTGTTTTCTAAATTGTCCTCGTTTATTATTAAAGGATCTGAATTGAACTCGTGTTAGTTTTATTTGCTTGAGTCTGTAGATGACCCAAATACATTCTCTTACTGCAGTCATGACTAACCCTACAATAACAAGCGGACCATAGCGCCCAGTCTACCTACACCTGATTCTAATTATAAGACCACCGTGTCATCAACAACAACAGCTACAATAACAAGCGGACCATAGCGCACAGTCTACCTACACCTGATTCTAATTATAAGACCACCGTGTCAAATGTCCAAGTCAAAGGATTTTTAGTTAAGTACCCTTTCCTCTAAGGATTTTTAGTTAAGTACCCTTTCCTCTAAGGATTTTTAGTTAAGTACCCTTTCCTCTAAGGATTTTTTCCTCCGCTGTGTTCGGGTGGTATATGTGTTAGAGGTAATGTTGTGAGAGCTGAGTTGGTGTATCTGTTAGGAAGATAACGCAACATAAGGCAGAGGCGTAGCGAGGGGGGGGGGCGGGGGTGCGGATCGCACCGAGTGACACCATTAAAGGGGGTGACACCAAGGCAAAAAATAGCAAAATATATAGAGAAAAACTTGAGGGGGGTGCAAATCGAAAGTTTGAGGGTGGGGGGGGGTGCAAATCGAAAATTTGTCCCCGGGTAGGGTCGCTACGCCTCTGGGGGGTGACACCATTAAGTGCCGCACCGGGTGACACCCGACCTCGCTACGCCGCTGACATAAGGTTAATGTTGTGAGAGCTGAGTTGGTGTATCCGTTAGGAGGATAACGCAACATAAGCTTAAGGTTGTGTGTTGGAAGATTTTCCCTGACTAGCCAACAACTTACCTGAGACAAATCGAAATGACAAAACATTGACTTACCTGTGACAGGACTGGGTTAGTCAGAATACCGGCTCGTCCAATCCAACTGGCCGCCATGACTGCTGGGCCATTACTTGTGTATGTTGTACAGTTCAATACTACAGGCCTGAAGGCGTGGAACCTAACTATCGATTCTTTAGCAGCTACCGGTGTACACGTACTTTTATACACATTTTATCCCATCAATTCGAGAAGTGTTTTTAACGTAAAAGCATCGAGTTTTACTGTCTCAAAGCACCGAGTTTGTAAAAACAATTAAACAAAGTTAAAGCTTTCAAATGTTTTACATAAACTTTCTCGTATATTCTTATATAAAAATACAAGGGATGGCACTTTCAGTGCAATCATGCAATAGAAATGTTTGCTTTTTAAATTAGCTTTTTAATACTTAATTTTTTTTTTATTGAATAGCATCGAGTATAAAATGGAATAGAATCGAGTAGAACTAGAACAAAGAATCGCACTCCAAAATGAACTTAAAGATAAAACAATGTGTGTATAATTGAGTGGAGAATTGGTCTTTTATAAAGGAAACATTGATTCATTTTCAAAAGGTTATTTAAACATCTATAAATATTTTTGTGAAACGGAATACTGTAAAGTACTATTTCCTTTCAACGGAAGTCATTCAAAATTTGATAGAGTTAGGATACTAAGATCTTATTCTTATACTGATTTGAAAATTGCATTTAACTAAATGAAACAGTGCTTACATTATGGATATTAGAAACCAGAAATAAAGTTAAGTATCAGAAGTCACTCAAAATGTCTGAGTAATCCAAATATAAGATCTTTTACTTGTATTATAAATGTCATCTATCTAAAACAGTACGCACGTTATAGTGTCCTCGCGGAAATGGAGTACTTCTTACCAGAAACCGTTCAAAAAATTGATCAAAAACATTTACAATAATTTACATGCAATCTAATATTTATAATTGAAATTTCGTCTCCCTAACCTTGAAAGGTGCTCGACAAAACAGGAAATGGAGTATGTACCACTTCCGGTAACCTGAAATCGCTTAATTAAACGCTGATAGAAAACTAAAATTCTTTTTGATACTTAAATATGAAATTCGGTCAACATAACTGAAATGGTACTCAAGTTATCATGTTTACATACAAAACACACACAGGTTTACAGGCACCTAAATGTTATAAAACGTAAATTTGTCAAAATCTGGAATTAAAATAAATATTTCGACGATTTCAATAAATCCTTTACGTTCCCTCTACTAGTATAAACTAGGGAGGTGTAAAACGACAAAGACCGCTAATTATATTTTTTTGTGATAGATTATAATACTTTCTTTATACTTTTTATACGAGAAAGTTAAAACATTAGAAAAATATCCAGCAAATAGCGATTTAAAAAAACATCTAAGAATCTTGTTTAAATGGTGCTAAATTTAACCGGTTATAAATTTGCAATGACACCGTGCTGTGCAGACTAACGAGTTCAAACATATAGTCGGTACCAATGGGCCACTTGTTCGCACTCAGGTTGCCAATAGCAACCCCAAACACAGTGCTTAGACGAAGATTTGATAGCTTGGCGCTCGGGGTTGAATATAACAGGGGCAGTAGGTGACAATGGCAGGAATTGCTCGTGTGCGAAGTTAAATTGTGCCTGCTGAATGTGTGTGTGTGTGTGTTTATGTAAGGTAAATGCCTCTCTCTCAATGTATATATATATATAACCATATGTGTTACATTATATATATATATATATATATATATATATATATATATATATATATATATATATATATATATATATATATATATGTATATATAGAGTCATCCATAAATGACGTCACGCTTTTTTGGACGATTTTTACCTCCTCCCTCCCCTCCGTCACAAAAAGCCAGACCCACCCCCCCCCACCTAAAATGACGTCACACCTCAACCTACAACCCCCCTCAACATTGCAGTTGAATTTTTCTTGAACATCGATATTTTTCTAAACTCTGTCAAAATAGAGCATTTTTAATAAATTCCTATTACAATTTATTAAAACAGTTTTCTAAAACGCGAAATAACGTCTACAATTAGTTTTTTAACATTGTTTTATAGTGCAAAAGTGTGACGGCGCACCATCTGAACCCCTCTCCCCCCATCACAAAATTACGGACCCCCTCCCCCCTACGAGTGTGACGTTATTTATGGACGACCCCTATATATATATATATATATATATATATATATATATATATATATATATATATATATATATATATATATATATATATATATATAGTGTGTGTGTGGTACATTGAGATACGAGTATAATACGTTTCGTATTACTTTCTGTTACATTTTCAAACCTACTCAGAGCAATTTCCCGAACTGAAATTATTTGAAATGCTATAAATCCGTTCCAGTCCCCAAAATGCCACCCCAGCTCCTTTTACAAGCTTTTATTTAACTTTCTTCCTCTGTCGTGAGCACCTCTACCCGACAGAATCCTTTAAAAGTTGGCACGGTGGGTCAAGACATGAAGACTGCAATCTGACATTCAATTTGACTTAATTGGATGCCTAATTAATATTTTTATGAATTAATTAAAATCTTGTCCAAATTAGTAGGATGCTAAGTTGCTTCTTTGTGTTTTGTTGTCAATGTCATCGATCGAAACTGACGTGTGAAATTTTGACATCTTAAGTTCTAACCGACCAGTTTTTCTGAAACTTGGCTCGTGTCGTGGGTCAAGACCCGATGACATTGCAATCGAATAGCAGGATGTCATCGTTTACGTCGCACGTGAAAGCCAAATTGCTTTTGCTTTTTATTTAGTTACCGAAAATATTAAAAATATCGAATTCAAATACATCCAATCTTTACTAAAGTCCGGAAAAAAACAGACAGACATGATTTTATAACCATATTAATTTTGACTACGACGTGCATAATTTTAAAAATATTTAATAGGCCATGGACGTCACATGAAGTATGAAACGAATATGAAATAATCAAAAAGTGATCCCAAATTGAAATAGAAATTTTTTTTTCGCAGAAACATTCCCGGGAGTATTCTCGTTTACTCCCTTAAGTTTAATGACCATAGATTAAAAGGCCTAAACATGCACAAAGGAGACACACATACTTTCATTTATATTACAAATCACATTTGATTCAATCAAACTTACGAGTGTGTAAGTGTGTGGAGGCAGTGTTTCTTCTAGACTTTTTTCTCCGGGGGGGGGACTTGAAATTTTCGGGGGGGGGGGGGGCGGACACTGTTACAAAAGTATATATTTTCTATATAAATTATATAAATTTCATTTCGTTCGGGGGGGGGGGGGGGGGGGGCGGTAAAAAAAATTCGGGAAACCCGAAGAGATGCCTGGAAGAAACTCTGTGTGTAGGTCGGCTGACACTAGTACTAATAGAACTGACTTGAAAAGCTGGTACAAATTTTTGTTGACCGAAAGTCTGAAAAAGCATATTTTTCAACCAAAATAGAATCTATATATATAATTCTCTTCTGAGAGACGTTAGAAAATAAGCTGCAAGCGCGCCTTGCAGTCCCCTCTCTTCCTCTACCCCCCCCCCCCCCCCCCCACACATGTTCTGGTGAGCTGTGGTTCACGCTGTTTACATTTTACATTCGTAGAGCCGGGTTTGGTGACGGCTATTAGGGGCAGATAATTTAGTTTGAAACGATTTTAAACTTAGAGGAGGTAACTAAGAGGAGGCTGCTTTCACGGGGGGGGGGGGGGGGGGGGGGGATTTAGTGTTTTAAAGCAAATATTTTCAGTGGCAGCATTGCTACTGTCGAATTCACAAATTATGAATTACTGAAAAGTAGAAAAAAACTAAATAGCGGCGTATGATACACCGCGGGTCGGCTCGTACTTTATATTTGTGTAATGAATAAGTACAAAATTACTTCCAGTTTCATTAAAAATTCATTAAGGCTAGAAATAGTCAAAGAAAAAATTACTAGTACTAGTAATATAAATTATAATAGTAATATAGCATCATTTATTTTTAATTTGGATTAGTATAATCAGGGTGTTGTGGTAATTGGGAATGTTATAATTATTATTTAATAAAAATACAATACTACGCTCAGTGTTTCTTCCAGACTTTTTTCTCCGGGGTGGGGGGGGGGGCACTTGAAATTTTCGAGGGGCGGTAGAGTTTCTTCGGGGGGGGGGGGGCACTGTTAAAAGTATATATTTCCTATACAAATTATATAAATTTCATTTCGTTCGGGGGGGGGGGGGGCGGTAAAAATTTTTCGGGGGGGCGCTAGACACCAGAGATCACTATTGAGTATTTCTATCATGGAAAACAGTTGTTCTGACTTTGTTTTACTCTCCCTGACCATTCTGGTTGAAGTTCAAGGAGAGGTTGAAAGCAGTTTTTGAAAATATTTGGATAAATTAATTCTAAATGACTATTAAATGTATTAATCCAATGCAAATAAATTAAGTTAAAAGCCCTAAGAGATGAAAATGAATAATGGAAACCAAGAGCAATAAAAAGGGAGTAAAGTTTAAATAGAACTGGTTGGTTTACAACATGACAAGTTTTGGCGCTTTCATCAGCTGTGATTGAGATAAAATAAATATTTTAAAGTAAAGGAGTCATAAAAATGTGAAACAATTAATTCATGCACTAAAATGAAATCAGTTTGATCTTTACATTCTGTATATTTTGCACACTTTTCTTTCCAGGAACCATATTTTGCAATGGAGTATTTTAAAAATATTAATTAAAAATGTAGTATAACCATAAGAGGTAAATGCTTCTATCAGATTCAAAAAAGTATTTGGTCGCTTATGTAACTCATTTTCCTATACAGTAGAAACATACCAAGATTAGACAACCTGGTAAGCCACAACACTGTTGATGGCATTCTTCTTCTTCTTCTTAATAGTAAAGTTTAACGGGATTACCTCCGACACAAACAAGTTGACTCCACTTTCAGCCTGCTTCTCTTTTTGGTTTTGCTTCTGTAGCCTTTGTTCACACAAGATTTAAGAACAAATTACAAGGCAGCAGGTTTTTTTTCTCTCCTAGATTTTTTTTTAAAGTTAAAGCAGACAATTTTTATAAAAAGTGAGACAATTGTTAATAAAAAATCCATATTTATTTTTAAATGTCACACCATTTGCTTCAATCCAAAATAACATAGGTCTATCTTTTTGAAGTCTGCTTCTGACTTTCTATCTTGATCAGAAAGGCCAGAGCAATTATTTTTTTTGAATAGTACTATAGAAGTAGGAGACTTATGTATCAGATTTCTCAGAATAAAGTTATCTCCCCCTGACCTACCACACAGGTTAGCTTTCATCACCATTATCATCACCATTATCGTCAAGGAAAACATCCCATTTATTGGAAAGACTTTTTTGTTTTGCCTTGTTTGGTTTATTGGCTGTTTGTATAGGGGCTGTAATCTGCACTTGGTGATCCCATTCTTTAGGAACTTGAACTGATGCACCAATGATCACAGGATTACTGGCAGAGTGCCAGTCATTTGTGTCTGCACCCCTTACAGGAACACCAAGATGTCTGTCTCTGCTATTTTGTTGTCTCTGTCCAATTGATTTGTAGATTGGAGGACATACATTTTCAAAAGAGAGGCTAGCTGAACTTTTAGCTGAATCTTTTGGCCAACCAGAATTCTTGATCACCTCTACTGTCTGGTCACATGAAGTTCTCAAACTCTTTGTAAAACTATTAGAATGAAGGTGGATACTCATGTAAAACTATTAGAATGAAGGTTGATACTCATGTAAAACTATTAGAATGAAGGTTGATACTCATGTAAAACTATTAGAATGAAGGTTGATACTCATGTAAAACTATTAGAATGAAGGTTGATACTCATGTAAAACTATTAGAATGAAGGTTGATACTCATGTAAAACTATTAGAATGAAGGTTGATACTCATGTAAAACTATTAGAATGAAGGTTGATACTCATGTAAAACTATTAGAATGAAGGTTGATACTCATGTAAAACTATTAGAATGAAGGTTGATACTCATGTAAAACTATTAGAATGAAGGTTGATACTCATGTAAAACTAATAGAATGAAGGTTGATACTCATGTAATGTAAAACTAATACAATGGTGGATACTCATGTAAATTTATTAGAATGAAGGTTGATACTCATGTAAAACTAATTGAATGAAGGTTGATACTCATGTAAAACTAATACAACGATTGATAATGATACTCATGTAAAACTATTAGAATGAAGGTTGATACTCATGTAAAACTAATACAATGGTTGATACTCATGTAAAACTAATTGAATGAAGGTTGATACTCAAGTAAAACTAATTGAATGAAGGTTGATACTCATGTAAAACTAATACAATGGTTGATACTCATGTAAAACTAATTGAATGAAGGTTGATACTCAAGTAAAACTAATTGAATGAAGGTTGATACTCATGTAAAACTAATACAATGGTTGATACTCATGTAAAACTAATAGAATGAAGGTTGATACTCATGTAAAACAAATTGAATGAAGGTTGGTCATAAATTCAATTACAATTCATTAGGGTGAGAGGGGTTTAGAAAGTGTGGTATTACCACATAAAATGTAATATTTTAAAACTAAATTTTAGTAGTTAGTTCCCATTTTTTTAAAGCTATGTAAAATTTCAATACTTGAACCAGCTCAGAAAAAAAAATTTAAAATAAAAAAAATTTATAAAAAAATAACTATTGTAATTGGGGAGGGGTAAGCTAAAATGTGACATCCTATTAGAAATAAAATACTTAAAAAAAACTTTTTAAAAAAACGTTTTTCTTGTGGACTAAAAAGTAGAAAATAACTATTTACATACATTTGATGACAAAAAACGTGGTTACGTTCACCATCAAATTTCCCGACCCATCTGCCCGACCCACGTTTTTTGTCATCAAATGTATGTAAATAGTTATTTTCTACTTTTTAGTCCACAAGAAAAACGTGGTTTTTTAAAAAGTTTTTTTTAAGTATTTTATTTTCTCCTTTTTAGTCCGTTGCTACACATGAAAAACGTGGTTTTTAAAAAAGTTTTTTATATAGTTTATTTTCTACTTTATCTAATGACTTGATTAAGTATGACTTGACTAAGTGTTTATAAATACACGGACTAAAAATCTTGAGCGACCAGGATTCGAACCTGGGTTTTTGCGGCCACAACGCGAAGTACTAACCACTATACGATCACGGCCAGCGCGCTCACATCGATTGGGGCCGAAGTAACTGTGTCAATAGGCCTCCAGTCTTGTCGGTATCTTTAGAAATCATGTCCTCAATTTTATGGTCCTTAGGGCGTAATTAAATTAAGCTAATTACGGTCTCTAATTGCTAGTTTTTATGATTGCATCTGAAATTGTTAGGCGAAAGTAGCCTGCATGCCAAATTTCAGATCTCTAGAGCAATCAGAAGTGGGCTAATTTTCGACGTCAATTTTAACAACAAACACGCGCAAAGCTGAGTTAATAAAAACGTGTTAAAATTAGAGAACTTCTAAGACTGCCATCTTTTCTTCTCCAATTACTCTTTTTAAAAAATTATCAAGGGCACAAAATAAGCATTAAATTAATTTAAAGGAATTAAAAACCTGCAGCAGATTTAAACAGAAGCACTATCTAGCACTTTATTCCAAACAAGAGAAAATAAGAAAATGAAAAAACCCTTTTGTGTTATGGATGCATCACATGTAAGGAAATGACACACTAACTAAAAGGTAAAAACCTAGCTGACAAACCTTGTATGATGCTCAACTCGCTTACGTTTTTTTGAATCCCTCAACTCTGCCCAATCAGTTGTGACATGGTCAGTTTCTTCATTTTCAAAGTGTCCACTCACATTTTGCTGGCTCACTGACTCGTCTAAAAAAACTGACCATTTGCTTTTTGCCTTGTCCTAGTGTTTAAACAAGGAATCAATACATTTACCACAAACAGGGCAAACACAGTCAATATACCACCAAGAGGACAAACACAACATTTAACACAGTTCAAGTAAGAGAAAAGTTTGAACTTACTACTTGAGGTTTGCAGTTGGATGAAGTGCCAATACTATGAGCATCAAGCGTCACAGACTGTGAGCTGGCACCCTCCAAACTTTTCTCACCACTTACTTCATCTATTTGACCTCGAACAGTGTTCAGCTTTTGGACATATTTACGACAATCTGCACCAGTCCCATGTGCATATACCTAATAACCAAATACATTCAAACCAATTGAAAAAAAGAAAACCTTATTAAGCAGCATTGAGTTTTAATTAGGCCTACTTTTTGTTATTATTCATAATATGTATTACATATTATGCATTGTAGACTAGGTGATGATCTAACTGTTACTGATTATAGTGTTATAATTTAGTCAGACCTTGGGTTTTGGGTTACGGTTAGGTTAGCTAGTGAGTACAAATGAAATAATTCAATAACATGAAATGGAAGCTTGCTATCTAAATTGGAATGGGTTAGGGTTAGGTTAGCTAGTGAGTACAAATGAAATAATTCAATAACATGAAATGGAAGCTTGCTATCTAAATTGGAATGGGTTAGGGTTAGGTTAGCTAGTGAGTACAAATGAAATAATACAATAACATGGAAGCTTGCTATTCTAAAGTGAATTGGGGACCTCCAACAGTTTGTATTCAACCTCCAGCACATAGTGAGGTCTACTTTTACTATCAAATGTAATCAATTCAGACCAAATGTTTGGGTTAAATAAGATTAGTGAATATGCTTTAAGAAATCCTGTTATAGATAAACTAGAGTGGGCTGTACCAATCCTGTATCAGTTTTGTTCCACAACAGTTACTGATACCTGACACATGGAGTAAGGAAAAACAGCTGTGCTTAGTGCTGACATCACAATTTTTTTCATTTGCAGAAATTACAACAACAAAAAATAGATAAAATCTACTTCATCTGCCCTTTGATCAAAGAGGAGAACAAATTAATGTCATATAATTCTATATAAGTTTAAAAGTAAGCATACATTTCCCAACAGCAATAAAAAAAATTAAGATATATTTAGAACTTCAGATGATGTGGGGTGTGGTAAGACATTAAGGGTTAGTGTGGGATGTGTCAGACATAATGGATTGGTGTGTGGTGTGCTGAGATAGATAATGGGTTGGTGTGCTGAGATAGATAATGGGTTGGTGTGCTGAGATAGATAATGGGTTGGTGTGCTGAGATAGATAATGGGTTGGTGTGCTGAGATAGATAATGGGTTGGTGTGGTGAGATAGATAATGGGTTGGTGTGGTGAGATAGATAATGGGTTGGTGTGGTGAGATAGATAATGGGTTGGTGTGCTGAGATAGATAATGGGTTGGTGTGCTGAGATAGATAATGGGTTGGTGTGGTGAGATAGATAATGGGTTGGTGTGGTGAGATAGATAATGGGTTGGTGTGGTGAGATAGATAATGGGTTGCTGTGGGGTGTAGTGAGGCTTACATTCAGTATAAGTTTTAAGAATATAAAATAGTGGCTCTCGGCATTCCATATTTTGAAATCTCTAGTGCACAGGCCAGGATTTTAACACTCCCTGTCTATTTTGCTGTAGTCTATCATTTTCAAAGAGTATTCACCTTTATTGTGGATTGTTTCTGACCACACACTTTACATTGCCACTTTGTTGTTTTTGTAACTTGCAACACTTGAAAAGTTTGACAAAATGCACATTGTAAAACTTGAAACTCAACCATCTCTTAATTCAGTCTTAATAAGTAAAATTTAATCCCAGATGTCATCTAAACTAGAAGAGGAATCTTGATGACTAATAGTTTAGTTAAATAGATGGTAGATCTTGTGGTATACTGTACTATAATATATATTATTGTTGGTAAAACCTTACTTATTTTTAATAGGCCTACATACTAGGCCTAATGTTTAAAAATTTGCATAGATTTAAATAGGTCTAATCTGCTAATTATTTTGTATTTTTAATTATTTCAAGTTTAAGTGGGTAGTCTCACGATATAGCGTCGGAAATTATCCGAATGTTTGTTGAGTTTAGTTAACATTCTTTACTGTAAACCAGTTTAATTGACCATTGAAATGAAAATAAAATCAAGTGCATTAAATTAATGTTTTAACTTAATTTAAAGTTTAATTTACAGAAAATTAGTAACAATTAGTAAATCTTAATACTATTAATAAAGTCGTGTAGTAATTAATTTTTTTTAAGAAACACAGAAAAAAATTGCAGAAGATTTGTGACAACTAGATCTAGATAATAAGATGATTAGATTTACTTATTACTTAAGTTAAAAGTAGATCTAGAATTTTAGATCTTGTAAGAAGGACTAAATCTAATCGTCTTACTTTACTTACTAGTTAACTAGATCTACTTAAAAACAGTAATAACCATTAGGCCTACCTATAGTAACAACACACGACATAATAATTATTAATTAAATATTATAAGAGAATGTTAATGAAACTCAACAAAAATTACAGGAGAATTAATTTCCGACGCTAGGTCAAATCATGATATAGCATCGATTATTCCGGAATTGTTCAGCGGTAAAAAACAGTAAAACAATTGCGTAGTCTGTCAAGCGATTCCGAAACCACAGGAAATACCGTAAAACATCATTTATTTGCCGCCATGTTATTTTTAATAAATAGCCTAATGTTTAGAAATGTGCTAATATATAGGCCTATATATATATTCTAATATAAATTAATAAAATTAATGTTTTGACATAATGTTTAATTGACAAAAAATTAGCAACAATTGTTAAATCTAAAAATATTATTAATGGACACGAGCGAGAAAACTCTCAAAGGTATTTGAGAGGTGTATAAATTAGTTTAAAAATCAGGCACGGCGTAGTTACAATTAATATGGTTATAAAATCCTGTCTGTCTGGTTTATTTCGGACTTTACTAAAGATTGGGTCTATTTGATGTTTTAAAAATTTTCGGTAACTAATTGAAAATTTAAAAACAAGCCAAAACAATTTGGTTTTCACGTGTAATGGCGACATAAACAATGGCATCCTGCTATTGGATAGGCCGACATTGATTTTATTGTACACATTGTAAGCTAAAAATAGAAAACTAAGTCATGGGGTTTTTAATTTGCATTGTTATTTAAAAACTTGATCTGCAAAGTTTTGTAAACAAATAGTTATCGATCACTAAGTTACTGTACAGCCAATCAATATTTGTCTTACGAAAGTGAAACATCCGGTTTTAACTTAGGCTTGATGAAAATAAATAGAAATGTAGCCTTAAACTCAACAAATTATTTTCAAGTTCTCTGGATTTGCAACTTTTATAGCATTTATTCTAAAAATATAAAATTTCTAAATTAATTTTAGGCTTAAGTTTTTATTTTTTATTTTTTTTTACGGTCTAAATCTAAAAAGCACGTTTTTATTCCATGTCAACAATATTATGGAAGGAATCTCGTCAACTCGCTCGCCTCCATTAGGCCCTAATATTAATAAAATTGAGTGTAGTAATTAATGTTTTTTTAAGAAACAGAAAAAAATGTCTAGCTCTAGACTAGTTCTGTTAGTTTAATAAGTAATAAGACGATTAGATTTACTAAAGTTAAAAGTAGTAAGAACTAGAACAATGTTTAGTAGCAACAATAGTACACAGCACATAGTACATAGGCCTACACTTAAAATAAAAAATTTAATTAGAAATACAAAAAAATTAGCAAAACAGTAGGCCTATTTTAAATTTTAGTATTTAAAAATAAAATGCAACTAAAATCAATCCTTGCACATTTTTAAACATTAGGCCTATATTTATTAAAAATAATATGGCGGCAAATAAATAATGGTTTACAGTATTTGCATTTGGTAATCTATCATTTTAGTGCGTAAAATCGTCCGAGGCTAGTAATGTGCGAAAAAGTTACCTAATTGTCAAGGCTTTAGTAAAACGATAGATTACACAGTATTTTCGGTGGTTTCCGGAACGGCTCGACAG